>NC_045789.1:43958895-44258895 GCF_009873245.2 Balaenoptera musculus | reverse complement strand
AAATGTTACTCAGCTTCTCTTTTCAAATATCTCTCAAAACAGCCTCATTGTTTTCACTGATTAACTACAAAATAAGTAAAGATCATAAATGCAAACATAAACAAGAAATTCTAAAGCACATTTTAATATACTGGGAGATTTATGTAAGTTTTCATCAAAATAGTATTTCTTTATCAAAATATGCTTCAAATACTCTATTTTAGAGTGTTCAAAAGTGATTCAGATCCTGCCTGGGCTCTCTAGAAAGAAGAGTAAGAACAGGACAATATCAGATTGATACAAAGGAAATCAGTGGGTGGTGGGCTTCCTTCCCAGTAAGGGAATAGGGGAGACTTCACATAGGAAGTAAGTTTAAACTCAGCCTTAAAATTTTCTGGCAGATAGAGGGAAAGGTAATTGCAGAGAGGAAACTCAGCAAAGGATGGTACAAGAGAAGTGGAAAGTACTTATAAAGAAGGGTAGAAGCAATTGGTCCTGGAATCAGGGGAGGGAGGGAGCTGCCTGAAGGCCAAGGCATTGGACCTTTTAAGTAAGTGTCTTTTTTGAGCCACTGACATTGCCTGAGTCTGAAAATGACACTGATTGTTAATTTATGGAACATCTGTTAAGAAGGGTGTGAAGTAATATGGGAGAAACTGTGAAATGATGACTAATTCTTCCTGTAGGGAATCTTCTTCATAGAGGAGATGACACTTCATTTTAACTTGATGAATCCATATTTTGGATCTACTTACTGGGCATAATTTGAAGGAGGTAGAGACCAGAGGCAGAGACAGTGATACTGATATGGTGCAATGGAAAATAATTTATGACTTTAGTCAAACAATTTCCCTTCATTTTAAGGTAATTACTGTTGAAGTTTAAAAATAAATTCCAAATTAGCGGAATTTAAATTAAGAAATTATCATTTCCTTCTGCTTTATTTGTCCTTTTCTCTTACATTCAGAAAGTCCACCACTAAGTGTCTTGGAGGTATTTGACTGAACTGAAAAATTAATTTAAAAAACCTTTAGATCAAAACTGATCATTATTTCTAAATAAAATGAAATATAAAATGAAAATACAATTTTATTGTGTAGAAAAATAAAATGTTTGCTCAAATTGTATTATTATTAAAAGACCACTAAAATTGGATTTTAAATGTTTTTGAAAGATTCCTAATTGTTGTCATATGGTTCAGTTTCATGTTTGTTTAGGCATTAAGGAGTTTCCTTTCATAAATCACTGAAAAATATGTTCCTTGTGAAATGGACTTTCAGTTTTATTCATGATTAATAAGGGAAAGAAGTACAATTGTGTCTTTTTTTTTTTCAGTGCTGTACGGGCTTTCATTTGAGAGGCTAGCTTGTAAATAAGCAAAATAGTGACAAAATAGCTTCATAATACAGAACTGCCTTATATAATACATGTGGTATAAGAAATATGAATACAGTTCATATATAGAATCATTTAAAAATATGTTGGGAAGGTTAATATTTGCAAGCATTTGCAGAATTCATAGTATTCACATATTGAGAGCTGTTATTTTGGTGTATTAGGTATTTATTTTTAAAATAACAATTTTAAATTAATACTCAATGAAAAACTTTTTAGAAACATCAGTAAGACAAAAAAAATTACTTTTTATCCTACCATCCCCCCAAAATACTTTGTAGGATATATCTTTTATGGTTATATAAAACTATGTAACCTATTTTTTTTTTTTACTGTTTTCTTACAAAAATTATATTGATATATCATTTTTTAAACTTCAGTTCTTTACTTAGCATATCCCGTTAACATCTTTTTGATATTCTAAATCAGTTTTTAAGAACAGGATCTTAAGGCTTACACAAATGTTATCATACTGATATATCATATTTTATTTAGTCAGTCATCTGTGGTGGGCATTTACACTGTTCATGTTGCCTCTAATGTAACCATGAAGGTGAACTACCTGAGACCTAAATATTTGTGCCCATCTCTTAGAGGACAGTACAAGGATGTAGGCAGTAAGAGTCTTAAGGCTTTTGATTCGTAGTGTGAAACGGCTATCCAATTTAAATGCCTACTTTCTCTAAACTCTCCCATCCTAGGTAGCATCATTATTTTTGTTATTTTTATTCTTTGTAGTTTTCTGCTTAAAAATCATGTCTTTGGTATTTAACATGTTTTACATTTATTGGCTATTTATATTTTTGTGAATTGCACATTAATGTACTTTTCTGTGAATTTATATGGTACCTTTTGTCATTTAGGTTGCCAATATTTCCCTCCTCCTGTCCCTTGCTTTGATATTTTGTTTCTGGCATTTTTGAAAGGCAGATATTTATAATTTGATTAGTCTAGTCTAAATATATTGCCTCCTTGTCTAGGCTGTTAGGTGCATGCACGTGTGTGTGTGTGTGTGTGTGTGTGTGTGTGTGTGTCTGGGTCTGTGTGTGGTATGGGGCTGTAAATGGGCACATAAAAGGAAAAAGCACCCAGATAAATTTTGAAGTATTAATCCACTACATATTATTCAATTTCATTCAGGACAAAGTCAAAGCCTATTTAAATAGTCCATATATTTATGAATTTGAGGATTCACTTAAGTTGCAAGGTTAAGGCCTTAAAAATGTTCTGGGGCTAATGAATTCTCTCTAAAAGAAAGATAATGCTCTTACAATCTAGGACATACTCTACTCAAAATTAGTGTATTTGGGTGGTTTTGAGAATAGAACAGAAGAGAGAATTCCTACGAAGATGAAAATCTACACTTATCCTAGGAGATAAAAAGTCAGTGGTATGATTAAGTCTCTCAAAACACTCAAGACAAATTAGGCTGTGATTGTCACAATGAAATTTTCATCTGATGAGAACTTGAAACTCAGTGCATGGTTGCCAATAAATGTTTCCCATTAGAAGGGACACTGTACATTTTAGATGATGAAATACTGTTGTTAATGGATATAGAACTTCAACAGTGCCAAAAATATTTCATCAAGTGAATTCTCTGCATGCAGTTAAATTTCACCAAGTACACAAATTTTATGAACAATATTTTAGAAAATATGTATTTATATATTTGGCAAAACTATAGAGAAAAGTAAAGAATGAAAAACATAAATTTTAGGTTAGTAGTTACCTTTGGGAGAGAGGAAAGGGAGTGTGAATAGGGTAAATAGGGGCAACAAGTTACTGAGAATGTTCAAAGTGGTGGTGGTTACACAAGTTGTTATTATCATTATTATCCCTTATGTATACATTATGCCTAGGCTTTGTTTGAAGAAGCTATTAAAATATTTTAATAAGTTTTGAAATCACAAAAATATCTAAAATAAATACAGTGATAGTCTATACTTCTGAATGTGTCCTGTGTGCCAGGTACTTCCCTCATGTCTGGTTCACCTTCCCCCATCACGTTTCCACACTGTATTGACCTCCTTCCTACCTGTCTTGCTTTTCTGTTCTGCCTCTGGTGCTCTCTCACTGCTCTCTGGTGGATGCCCTCCTGATATGGCTGTTCAGTTTTCTCTGCCAGAATACCTTGGGTAAGTTCTCCCCAAGAAGCATATTAATGAGCTTGAGCTTCTAAACCTGACTCACTTCCAATTTACTTATCTTACATGTGCCCTATTGCCATAGAGTCTCAGATTCAGGCCCCCATGTTTTCCAAATGGTGAATTGAAAAGTCTAAAACATTAATACTATATGAAAATTGTTAATAAAAGACATAGAGCCTCTTCTCTCCTTTGTTGCGTGTTATCGATGGCCTTCAGAGACAATGGCCCACGCTTCTGCTGTCCACTTAAAACTGTGAAATGATGTTTAATTTTTATCCCAAACCTCTTTTCTCAGCTCCACGTTTCTATATTCAGCTGCATGCCCTACTTGTATAGCAAACATATAATAAAGTGGATGCATAATTCCTCACACTTACCCTAAACCTCCTCCTCCTGTGCTGTGTGTTGATGAATTGCAGGGCTACTGCCAAATGGTGCAGATAAGAGTCATAGGAGGCACCCTGAACTTGTGCCCCCATTCATTTCCAGTGACTCCACCCTGGCCATCTGTTTCCTTTCCTCCTTCCCTCTCACTGCTATAGTTTTAGGGCTTCATTTTTACTCAGCTAGATTATGTATGTAGTAACAAATTAAAAATTACAAATGACCTCCTTATTGACCTATCATATTGCCTACTCAAATTTATTCTCTACACAGAGTGAACATCCTAGAACATCGATCTATCAATATCATCCTCCTGTTCAAAAACCATTTCTCCTCAATATCTGTATCAGTGGTCTCCAAAGTGCAAACCTTAAGGGTGTGGGCAAGACAAACCAGTGTAGTGCAGGAAGAAAACATTAACACTTATATTTATATTTGGTTTTTTGTTTATTTTTTATTGAGGTATAATTGACAGTATAACATTGTGTAAGTTTAAGGTGTACCACAAGTCGATTTGATACGTTTATATATTGCAATATGATTAAGACTGTAGCTTTAGCTAATGCCTCTATCACATCACATAATTATAATTTCTTTTTTGTGCTGAGAACGTTTTGTGTTTGTTGTGCATATATAAAATTAGGAAGAAATTAATCTTTATTAGTATTAAAATATGTATTGGCTGGATTGGCACTGGTTTTTTTTTTTTTCATTCATCTATATAGTCTATGGCCACTGGTTATGAACAGTAACAAGATATATTGAGGAGCAAGTGGGAATTTAAAAACTCTAGCAATTGGCTAGTGGTACCTTTACTTATTTTCTTCCTTTCAGCATATATTAACGTATTGCAGTTCATGTGTGCCAAGTTAATTGGATTTACTGATTATAATATCTAGTTTTAATTAAACTAACCTTCAGAAAATGGACAAGAAACGAACAAATATTTCTGCAAAATGAAAGAAAAGGAGAGAGGGAGAAAGGGAGAGGGGAGAGGAAGGCAGGAAGGAAGGGAAGGAGGGAGGGAGGTTGGGAAGATGGAAGAAAGGAGAAAGTGAGGGTGGGAAAGAAAGAAAGCCTGCTGATTAGGAATAATACTAATGATGAACACACAAGTAATACTTTGCAAGTGGCAGAGCTGACCCTTCTACATGTGGTGCAAACTCAAATAATTCACATTGGAGATAAAAACAGTGGTGAGCTAATTAGAATAAGAAGTTGGCCAAACTAAATTAAATTTTAAATTAAATTAGATTTTAGAAAGAAGACAGTTGGAAATGTGGATTTACAGCCACTATCTTTAACAGTAAATCTTACTGGAAGTATATACTGAGGCTTCAGCTATTAGTAATGAAAATATGAGGCTCCAACGATTTGCCAAGTCAAGGACCTAGAACCTGAAGACAAACCAATTTTTGAAGCAAACTCTTGCTTGCTATAGGAGAGAACATTTGAAAACTGATTTGAATATGTTCCACTATTATATTATTTCATTGCTGAAAATAATTTTAGGACGATTCCAAATAATCATCTGTGCATTTAAAATTTTAGAAAATAAATCTTTAAATCTTTTCGATTATTTTTAAATGAAGAGTTTTTGTGATTTTGGGGAACTATTTGTTGAAAATAAAAACTGTATTCTTTAAACACTGTCTTTCCCACACATTACTGAATAAATTTTCTAAGTGAGGAAAATCTTCCTTTAGGGAGATTAGATTAAATAAAAGACATTTTAAAAATAGATAAAAGCTGCAATATCTAATATCTTTCAATTAATTTGTCTGGAAAAAAAATAACATTAGAGAAGATGAAGATTTGCTAGCTGAATTTTAACCAAAAAAATCGTTTAATTTGTGGATGTAATTGAAAAATGAGTGTCATGATTTAGTGAGTGCATCTTGGTTTGTAACTTTTCTACTTGCATCTAAGTAAGTTTGTGAGTTATCTTTTTTCGTTTCTGACAGACATCAAGAGCAAGTGGGCAGCTAATCCAAATTTAGAACCAGATTTTTAAAGCACTATTTTACAAAGTGTTAGATGTAAATTTGGGGGGGGGGGAATGAAACATGTTTATTTAAAAAATATTCTAAACTAAAAATAGAAGTACCATATGACCCAGCAATCCCACTACTGGGCATATACCCTGAGAAAACCATAATTCAAAAAGAGTCATGTACCACAATGTTCATTGCAGCCCTATTTACAATAGCCAGGACATGGAAGCAACCTAAGTGTCCATCGACAGATGAATGGATAAAGAAGATGTGGCACATATATATACAATGGAATATTACTCGGCCATAAAAAGAAATGAAATTGAGTTTTTTGTAGTGAGGTGGATGGACCTAGAGTCTGTCATACAGAGTGAAGTAAGTCAGAAAGAGAAAGACAAACACCATATGCTAACACATATATATGGAATCTAAATAAAAAAGGTCATGAAGAACCTAGGGGCAGGACGGGAATAAAGATGCAGACCCACTAGAGAATGGACTTGAGGACACGGGGAGGGGGAAGGGTAAGCTGGGATGAAGTGAGAGTGTGGCATGGACATATATACACTATGAAATGTAAAATAGATACCTAGTGGGAAGCAGCTGCATGGCACAGGGAGATCAGCTCGGTGCTTTGTGACCACCTAGAGGGGTGGGATAGGGAGGGTGGGAGGGAGATGCAAGATGGAGGAGAAATGGGGATATACGTATATATATAGCTGATTGACTTTGTTATAAAGCAGAAACTAACACATCGTTGTAAAGCAATTATACTCCAATAAAGATGTTAAAAAAAATTCTATATTTCATCTCTATTGCATCCTTTAAAAAATATATTTGATGTGTGTTTAAACATACATCCATGTTAGTAAAGTAATAAATATATATGTATATATTTATCTATTTATAATAAACAAAAGCACAAACTTAAAATACTTCTGTTTTATTTTTACTTATAGTGCATATTCTTTAAAAGGTTAATAAAATAGCATAAATTTAGGATAGTTATGGAATATATGCTATTTAGGAAAGGCAGGATAAAATTAAAATTAAAAGTTTTGACAAGATAAAAAGGGCTATTCATAATCCTGACCATCTAATTTAAATATAGTGTATAATAAATTTCACTATCTGGTTTCCCAGTTCTCCTAGAGGAAAGTACTTGTGAGGTAGGCACAGGCAAAAAAAATGTGAGGAGACAGCTGACATCCTGAAAGCAAAGGGAAAATTAAGAACTATCTCAAAAGTGGTTACTCAGTTGTATAATACTTTACATAATACAAGATGGATATTCATGATGGTATCAAGAAACACTTCGTTTTTATATTAAAATGGTTTTGATTTTCACTAAAATTATTTGAAGTTTATCACTTGAATTATTACACTCCAATATTGAAATTTTTTCATAGTCTAAGATACTTTTTCTCAATAAATTAGACAGCCCATGTAGTGTTCTTTTCTTGCTGGACATTTCATGTGAGTGTTTTATGAAATTATTCACTGCCATGAAGTCTGTGTCCAATTTTTTCACATACTAGTAATGTCTGTTATGTAGATGTGGGTATGCATAGTGTGCTAATTAAGGAGAATTCATTTTTATATACGAATGCAATAGGCAAGCATTAAGCTGATTGTTTTTTATTTCAGATGCTCACTTGTTACAATTACTCCATTTCAGGTATAAGATTTGCTTCAAATTGTGGCTAACCTGATTATAAAGCTCCATGATGTTGGAGTACTGGGGAATGATAGGCATCTTCTGAAAGCTGATTAAGAAGATCAGCAATATTAATACATTATTGGGTTCATGTGTATCTTTCTAATTGCTGATGTTCAAGGAAGATGAAGCATATTTAGTGATTCATTATGTTCTTAGGATAAAGAGAGGCACAAAAAGAAAGGCATAAAGTTAGATGGCAGGTATTTAGGTGGTATTTACTGGTCAGTGTAGATGACTCATGGAATTTTCTTAAATTCTGCGGTGCTCCAAAGACCTGATAGTTCTTATTAGGTCTTGTCAGACTCTATACTAAATAATGTGTTTATGGTTCTTGGTTTCTTTCCTTTTTTCAGCTTTTTGGTCACGCTGTGTTTCAGGTCTGATTAATCTTATTGTGAAGTCTTCTGACGTAAATTAATGACTATCTGGAGATAAAATGTCAATAGAAATTTAAAGTAAGCACACAACTGTAAGAGTGTTCACAGATACACCGCCTATATTGCACTGATTTATTAATTTGTGCCATTTTATATTCATTATTCTAAATATTGTTTTTAAAAAATAATAGATATTTCCACTTATATAAGTAAGAAATATTCCAAGACTTGTGTTTCCTAGTCCCTTTAGTCAGAGCCCCCCCGACCAAGGGAATATTTTCATAAAAGACATTAAGGGTGAATTCTAGGCAATGCCACCTAATTATCAATATTAACTTATTACTTTTATTTATAAAAATAATATCCTAGGAGTTTGTATTCTGCACAGAATTAATGAAAGACAGTGAAGGTTTTCAGTGAAATTGATTAACTTGAATAGGTTTTTTCCATTAAATTATTGATAACATATCAGTTGTCCATTTATCATTTCCAGTAATTATTTGCTAAACAGTCTCTCTAGCATAGTGGATAGAAAGAAAGTATTTACTATGAAGTAAAGGTGACACTGAAAAGTACTAAGATAAGCTATCTTCCATTGGTGCCTGATACAATATCACTGAAATGCTTATTTTAAAAACCAATATTCTGGGGCTTCCCTGGTGGCGCAGTGGTTGAGAGTCTGCCTGCCAATGCGGGGGACACGGGTTCGAGCCCTGGTCTGGGAGGATCCCACATGCCGCGGAGCAACTGGGCCCGTGAGCCACGATTGCTGAGCCTGCGCGTCTGGATCCTGTGCTCTGCAACAAGAGAGGCTGCGATAGTGAGAGGCCCACGCACCGCGATGAGGAGTGGCCCCCACTTGCCACAACTAGAGAAAGCCCTCGAACAGAAACGAAGACCCAACACAGCCATAAATAAATAAATAAATAAATAAATAAATAAACCCCCAAAGTTAAAAAAAAAAAAAAAGACCACATTGAAAAAAAAAAATACTAGAGTGCCAAGAGTTAAAAAAAACAAAACAAAACAAAAACCAATATTCTGGAATCATGGCAGGAAATACATTTCATGTGTCTTAAATTTGAACCTATATAAAAGCTAGAAAGGATACTGGGTAGACACACTTGGTATGGTAAGTGGGTCCTGCAGCTGTGTTGGCTTCACAAATGCTTTGCATGTGTCATTCTTGAAGAGCGAATAATAAAGCAGTCCCCTCATCTTCCAAGGACATGAGAATATTTTTTTCCTTTTAATAAGAGTCCCAAATATTATCTTCATTTTATTTCCTTAAAATGTTTGAAACAGTGAGTAGACACTTCAGCTTGAAGATACAGCTGTTCAGTTGATCAGGCACAAAAGAAGCCCAACAATATCCTCAAAGTGAAATTGAAATTGTAATTATGTGGATTTTAGCTACTGAAATTATAAACGTGGGGACCCTTCAAGGAAAGCTGGAAAGCTGCCAGCTGCGTTTTATGAAAACATTTGCAGATATCACAAAGTAATTTACATTTTGTCACCCTCTTCCCTTTGTTGACATGTAAACCATCTCCCTGCTCTCTACCACGTACTTCTTCTATTTTAAGGTGGAAGTCAGGTGGTTTGAAGTTGCTTTAATGATTTCCTCTCATCTGCTCAAAATGAGCAGCTGCACTAAATTGTGCAACGTCATTTTGAATATGCATAGACCAATGCTCAGCTCTGATTAAAAAGAAAGTGTGACTTTATCTTCTTGGCTATTTCAGTTTGCATTGAACATTTTTAAGGCAGAAATATTATTGTTGCATTTTGATACTGTATAAAATGGACTCTTATTGTTAGGGGGCATTTGAGATATATTTTTACTTAATGTACACTTTGAAAATGTTTAGAAAATTCTTTGACAAAAGCTAGAGAAATTTTTCCTTTTCAAAGTTTCCAAAAAATTCTATTTAGTTTTTTTTATGATTACCCCTCAAAATTATTAATACAATTTTGGGTTATTGAAGATAGTCATTTGCTTTTATCAAAGCCATGTGAAATAATTAATGTGCTCCCTGCCATATATTTCTTGTTATTAGGACAAAGCTAGAACTTTGTGACTTTTCATTAGCTTTCATTTTTTTATTCAATTCTTGTGTCTGTCCAGCCATACATTTCTTCTATTTTTAAATTATTTCTTTTTTAATTTTTAACAATTTTTAACGTTTTGAAAATGTTACCTCTCTGAGCATACCTTATTATTAACTTAAATTTTAATTTCTTATTTATAAAATAGCTTTGGATTTTTTCATAAAGAATCTCCAAACAAAAAGAAAAATGTTGATTAGCATTTGTATTTGGGGTCAGCATCTACTATTTAAACTAATGCTGAAAACATGTAACTTTCATCTATAGTAATCTTGTTTATTCCATGAAGATTCTAAATGCTAAAGGATTCCTTGGAAGGAAAGTTAACACTTAAAGCATAAAAATAGTTTTGATATGCATTATTATGAATTTTGAAGTAAAAAATGATTTTGAATTATCAATATTTTAAAAATATTTTCTAAATATTGATAATGCAAAAGTATCATTAAAATATTTTTTTAATATACTACTTGTATGTCTCAAAATTATGAGACATCTGGGGTTAGAATTGTTTACCGTGGCTAAATCTATTGCTCACTTCTAAGACTTGATTGAATTCTCTTTCTAGCATTTGATAGTCTTAGTCATTCAAGCTTTTTGCCTTTTTCTAACTCTCCCTCCTACTCCAGACCTGGTACTTTTTCATAGCAGCATCTCATGTCACTGCTAGCCCCTTAAATATGTCTGAATTTTATTCATGTTTGTATACTCCTTTCTTATTAAACTTACTCTACCCTGGGTACTTCTTTTTTTCCCCAAGTTTTCACCTCATGCTCAAGGCTAACATATCTTTCTTCATCTCAGCTCTCTCCTATGAACTCCAAAACCATATCATCAAGTGCTGCTGGAAATCTCCACTGAGTTGTTCTACAGACACTTTAAACTCAGTTTCTCCAAAACAGAACTTATTATTTTTCATTTCCCCCTATTCCAAGCCCCGTGTTTCCCCACTACTACTTCAAAAGGCCAGGAGCATGGACATCATCCTATAGATAATATCTTCCTTCTCACCTAATCTCCCACAATACTCATCAAGGCTTATCAATTTTAGCTTTTCAATACCGATAGCAGAGTATCTCATTCAACAGCCATTCCAGCCCCTTTCTATTTTGACTTCTCAAATTCTCGATGCTGGAAAATAATAAAATTACATATTTCTAGACTGTCTTGCAACTAGATTTCTACTTGTGACATAGATACCTCCAAATAGGGAGGAGCTAAGCAAGAAGATTCAGTAGTCACACTCACCAAGCACCATATCTTCTGTCAAACCTTGATGGTACCATCTGATTATTTTGGACAGCTGAAGCAGAAACCCTAACATCAAAGTTCCCAAGGGATGAAGAGTGATTGAACATTTCTTATGACTGACTTGCCTTCAATTTCCATAGTCTGGCATTCAAGGCTCTCCAAGATCAGCTCATCTACTTTTATTTTCTTTTTGTCCTTCCATTACTCTGTACTACAGACAAACAGGACTGCTTTTGTTATTCATACCTAAACCAGAATTTCCTGTGGTCAAGCCTTTATTCTGCATTTTCTTCCCATAATCGGCCCTAACCTCACCCCTACAAATGTAATCTTCCAGTTCGTAGATCACTCAAATTCTATTACTTCTCTTATCGTTTTATGCATTGGAATTCATTTATTTACATGATGATTTTTTTCTGTTCTCCTCTTTTGTAATTTTCTTTAAGAAATAGTTTATGTTTTTTTCTTTGTATCCCCACAGCTTTTAGCTTTCAGTTTTTGGACCTTGAATATTTAAATATTTTGAGTGTATGCATGGTTTTGATTAAGGATTACTGAGATATGAATGGAGTTATTGACCAACATTTTATATTGTGGTAAAATACACATAGCATAAATTTTGCTATTTTACTTTTTTAAACTGTACAGTCAAATGTCATTAAGTATATTCAGATGGCTGTGCAACTATTAACACCATCCATCTCCGGACTTTTTCATCTTTCTGAACAGTAACTTTGTACCCATTAAACCAAAACTTCCCATTCTACAATAGCTAGCCCCTGCCCCACAGAACCACTCTTCTGCTTTCTGCCTCTATGAATTCGACTACGCTAGGTACCTCATGCAAGTAAAATCACATGGTATTTTTCCTTTTGTGACTTTATTTCACTTACATACTGTCCTTAAGGTTAATCCAGGTTGTCACATGGTCAGAATTACATCCCTTTTTAAAACTGAGTAGTGTTCCATTGTATGTATATACCACATTTTGTTTATCCATTCATCTGTCAATGTACATTTGGGTTGCTTCCACCTTTTGGCTGTTGTGAATATGCTGCTGTGAACATGGGTGTAAACATATCTGTTCAAGTCCTTGCTTTCAATTATCTTGGGCATATATCCAGAAGTGGAATTGCTGGATCATATGGCAATTCTATATATAACTTTTTGAGGCACTGCTCTACTGTTTTTCATTGTGGCTATACCATTTTAAATTCCCACAAGCAATGCTCTAATTTCTCCATATCTTTGCCAATGCTTGTTATTTTCTGTTTGTTTGCTTGCTTTTTGATAGTAGCCATCCTAGTGGGTGTGAAGTGGTGTCTCTTTGTGGTTTTGATTTAATTGCCCTAATGATTAGGGATGTTGAGCATCTTTTCATGTGCTTATTGGCCATTTGTATGTCTTCCTTGGAAAAATGTTTATTCAAGTCCTTTGCCTTATTTGTTAATAGGGTTGTTTGTTTTTTTGCTGTTGAGTTATAGAAGTTCTTTTATATATTCTGGATATTAATCCCTTATCAGATATATGGTTTGAAAATATTTTCCATTTTGTGGACTGTCTTTTCACTCTGTTGATAATATCCTTTGATGCATAAAAATTTGTAATTCTGATAAAGTCCAATTTATCTACATTTCTTTGTCTGTGCTTTTAGTGTCATAGTTAAGAAATCATTGCCAAACCCAGTGTTATGAAGATTTTTCCCCTTTTGTTTCTTCTAAGAGTTCTATAGTTTTAGATCTTATGTTTAGGTCTTTGATCCATTTTGAGTTCATTTTTTGATTATGCTCTAAGGTAAGAGTCTAACTTTGTTCTTCTACATGTGGATATCCAGTTTTCTCAACACCATTTGAAAAGACTATTCTTTCTCTGTTGAAAGGTCTTGGCACCCTTGTTGAAAATCATTTGAGAATACATGTGAGGGTTTATTTCTGGGTTCTATATTCCATTCTCTTGGTCTATACGTCTCTTTATGCTGGTACCACACTGATTACTTTGTAGTAAGTTTTGAAATCAGGAAATGTGAGACCTCCAACTTTGTTCTTTTTCAAGGTTGTTTTGACTATTTGGGGTGCCTTGAAATTTCACATGAATTTTAGTTATCAACCACATTTTTTTGTCCTCTTTTTGCTCGGCCACACAAATGGACATAGAATAAAAGCAATTAGTATTCCATCAGTTTTTTTAGTGCAGGAGAATATTGCATATTTTTGGATATTAATAATACCTGAACCATTAGAATACAAAGAAGACATTATTGTGTAATGGAAACAACCTTGGATAGCAGTTGAGAAGTTGAGAAATTCTGGTTCTTACCTCTAACTAGCTATGTGGTCATCAGCAAGCTATTTAATCCATCTGGGCCTCAGTTTCTTTATCCTTATACTGAGGGTATTGAAATGGATTACATCTAGATGTGTTCTAACTCTGAAATTTTTGTGAAAAATATAATCTTTGGAAATTCTGCATGATAGCGTTTTAGTTCCTTTCCCTACCTACTCCTAGCTAATATTATGATTATGAAAAATAGTCCTTCTCTCTATCGAATGTATGTGTAGCCCTGCCTGTGGCAAAGGGAAATCTCTTGTGAGTTCTGTACATGCATATGTTTGTTAATGCCCCATCAATCAGGAGGTTGATGAGGTGGAAGTTTAACAAAGGATGAAAGACAACTTGTACCCAGGTGTGCAGAAAGGAGTAAGTTGGGTAAACAGGAAAAAATCACAAGGGGTTAGCACCAGAAGCAAACAATTAGGAGAGGCCAGTGGAGAAAAGGAGGTGGGAAGCTTGTAGAACTGGAAAGTTTGGGACTGGAATGCTGGAAACTGGGGCAGTAGAGGACATTTCCATTTATGCATCTGAACTAGAATTAGGACTGCCCACATCTTTAGTTGCCCAGGGACCTAGAGATATAGAAGCAGAGAAAAGGAGAGAACTCTTCCTGACGTGTTGAAAGGGAAGGGTGAAGCATAAAAACTGTGTGAAATTAGAAAGAGAATGTAATGTAGCATAGCATTAGCCAAAGGTAATTTAACAGATGGCAAGATGTGTAAGATGCATAATTGTGATCCTGACCAGTAACTACAAAATATTCAATAAAGTCCCCTAAGCTCATGAACGCTTTGTGTGAGAAACATTTTAGTGTGTTTAAACTGCCAAAGGGCTAATTCTCATGCCTGCATCCATGTAGCCCAGTTCAAAGGCAGCCCTTGAATTCAGGAACTTGGAGAATATTAGACCACCAAAAGTTCCCAGAACTTTGGGGAAGGCCTTGGAAACTTACAACTTTAGAAACTGGTGGAGAAAAGAGATACAAGGTGATAATGGAATATAAGTGAAAGAGAAAAGGGAGAAATTAGCTGTTGAATGGGCTGATTTCAGTGGGATATACAAAAAAGGTCAATTTTATTCTTCTCCAACCACTGCTTTTAGATTTGTCCTGTGGAATCTGCCTTCCTTTTCCCTGGACAATATCACAGGCTTAGTTTTCTATTTTTTTCCCCACTAAAAATAGTCTTACGGTTAATTCAAATTCACTTTCAGTTTTTAAAAGTCCAGTCCAGTCTAAATCAAACTTTTGTCTAATGCACAATTATTATTATCAGATAAGGTCTCACCTTACATTTGGGGTAGGAAACTGTGATCTGTTTTGTTGTTTATTTCATATTCTTTTGAGTAAGAAGAACAATAGCTAAAATTTGAGTGCTAAGCTGTGCTTTCTATGTGCATAGCGCATTTATTCTTTGTGACAACCATATTATTGCCTCCATCACATAAATGAGGGAACTGAGACTGAGAAGATGAAGTCCCTTTCTCAAAGGTCATATTTTCACTGCTTTTAGGCTAGATCTTCCCCACTAAGGCAGCATTTTTCGCATATCACTTAGATTTCATTTTTCAAGTTTCACTCTATCAAATCTGGCCCGTTGAGATCCTTCCAATGTTTCTGACATCCTACCCCTTTCTCCTAGCTCTTGAAGGCTGCCAATGGATAAAACCTTCCCTGTCATCATCCCAATTGTTGATAAGATGGTTGAACAGATTGGTACCAAGAGCAGAGCCCTGAGGTCGTCTGCCAGAGAGCAGTTCTTACGTTGTATCAATTCATCCTTCAATGTTCTATGCAGGCTGCTGATTTACAGGTTGTGAATTAACTCTCATTCAGCCCATTTTTAAAAACCTGGTCCACAGATTTTGTCAAATTCTTTTTTCTTCTCTAGTATAACACCTTTATCTTACAGACAATATGAGAATGAATTTGCTGTTCTATGGGCTGATGTGGTGATGGTGGTGGGCAGAATACAGTGTAAGTATGAAGCCTCTATAAACTATTATTTTTAAGTTCACAAAGTGAAAATATCTCACGGGGTCTCCCAATACATTCTGCTCCATGCAAATACATTAATAATTATATTATTTATTTCTTAAATATCTATAAGTCCTCATGCTTCTTAGTAACAAAACCTAGTGCCTGATGTCTAAATTTTCATAAACTCAAAAGTCTTACAGAAGTTCCCCTTGACCATTCTATCTAATATTTTCTTATTTTATCATTACCAAAAGATGTTTAATAGAGGAGACTGGTATTTATTTTATAACATAAAACCTACAGGGTTACCTGGAAAATCTCCATTTTCTTTTAACTAACCTAATGTGGATCTATCCACATTGAATTTAATGAAATATCTCTTGAACATATTTGTATTTTTAGCTTTACTTTTAAGGTTAATGAGTTCCATATGTTTACTACTGAACTGCCTAAAATAAGTATTTTAGAACTTTTTTATAATTTTAGTTTTGAAAAATAGGAATAGCACAAAATTTATGAGATATTTATTGAGTACATACTATTTACACAGTGCCTTATCCATAACAGATGCTCAATAAGTATTTATTTAAAGAGCTTTTGTGTTATGGAAATCTCATGTATTTTCTTTTCTGTATTATAAAATGTCTTTCTTTGAGTGTCAAGGAGTGCACATTAGTTCTAGTCTTAATATTTGGCAGAGTGGTTCATTTTTATAAGTTTTAGGATTTTATAGACTTTAATCATATCTATTTTTAAATTTCATTTTCTAAACTGGAGTCCCAGTTGTTTATAATATAATCTTGTATGAGAGCTACATACCATCCTTGCTAATTGCAGTTGTCCATTTCTGAATCTTTGCCAGGGTAGTTGTATCTTTTCTGTTCCACAACTGATTAATCAGAATGTAAGCTTCTAGGTATGAGTGACCATTAATTGTTGTTCCAGGGCATCTTAAGATGTTTTTCTTTGTTTTATTTCTGTCATTTATCCTGAGATATCTATTTTTTAATCTTTCTAACTATTATATGCTGGTTTAATTCTTTAGAATCAGGAATTCATTAATATTATCTAAACTAGACCCCTTCTCTTTGAAATGAATTCCATTTTTCTTGTTCTTCACCCAGTGGATAAGGTTTAGCCACTCTTACCCAGGACTACTAGGCTTTACATCATTAAAAACTCTTATTACAATTACCTTCACACTTTTCTTTTCCTGAGTAAAAGTACATCTTTCTGTAGATTCTATTATGTCTGTTTACACAGTCTCAAAACTGTTTCTCTTCCATTGAAGCCTAGGCACTTCACACATACATGTATATCATGTCTGTCCTAATAACGCCTCAGAAAAAATTTTAAAAATAGAAATGGTAAAATACTAAAGTTCATATAAACAGTACAATGATATCGATATGTATTATTTGTGTAATTACACAGAATTTAAATGATATTAGAAAATTATTTAAAATTCGTGTCTGGATGTTGCTTTATCAAGGCGACAAAAATAGGAAACTTATCCACAAAGCTAGAATTGAATACTCTATACAATGCTATTGTCCTTTAAAATTTTCAGGTAAAAGAGACTTTGGGGCTGGCCTCACACATTCAGCTAACATTTCTCTGTAGTTTTCATCACTTATTCTAAGAAGCTCTTGTTCAGCGAATGAATTTTCAAAATGTTATTAAATTTAGGTTACTAGTTTCTTAGATTTGGTTTGAGATCTCTGAGGGGAAAACTCCAGTGCGTCACCATTAGCTACCCAACACATAATGTCTGCTTTCAAAACAATGAGCAGGGAAATGTGACCCTGTGCTTGGGAATTGTAATCTTGCCAATTGCACTGAAGTGTTACATTCATTATGTCATACCACACACATCTGATAAGGGAAGACATAATGCTGTTGGATAGGTTCTTGTATACAAGAACTCTCTAGGTCAAGTAAAGGGCTGTTTTTCATTTAATAACTGAACTATGCAGGTGCTAATTTGGACCATATGTAGGACAATGAAGAAATATGTTACTCTACAGTGGAATGGTAGCATGTGTGTGAATTGATATTAAGGGGGATTTTTTGATTAATTAAGGTGCCTATGCGCTGGTTAATTTAAACCATGGAAATCAATTAACATAACTCTGTGAAAAATAAAGCTTGCAGAAAACTGTCATAATGCTGAAATTTTTCCTGTTCCTTCTCTTCATACACCCTGACTTTTTGAAGCTCCCAGTGGACCAGTTCATCTGAGAGAAACATATTGGACACTGGGAAAGACCAAATTAGAACTGAGGCAGCAACTGACTCCCTCATTAAGTATGCCTGCCATGGGATCTACATAGTATATCTGGCACAAGTATTACTGAGTGATTCAGGTTCTTAATATTTTTCATCTTCTTGTGGGAACTAAGTTAGAAAAAAGGACCCCAGAGGTAACATGCTAAGAACCATTTTCACAATTTAATTGCAAATTTGCCCAAACCAACCAAATATAGCCTACATATTGAGGATTAAATAAATCCATGAGAACTTTGGTGAAAATTTCATTTGAATACTATTAGGATCAACTCCTAAGAGAACTTTTTAGATTGTTGACCTATCTAGTGAAATCCACATTTTACAACCTTCTGCCCTCCAGTTGCTCATATGCCTCTCTAGCTTTTTTGTACTTTCTTCTCGCTCCTTTTTGAGATTATGTTATAAAAATCCTTTTATTTGCATTGCAAATATTATTTTCTTCCTAAAAGAATCGTTAGAGCTGAGTAATTTTTTGGTTCATTATGATCATACAAATGCATGTGAAGAAAAATTTTGTCACCCTACTGGATACAGAAATGCTGCCCCAGGTCTCACTATTTCATGGGTCTTATTGCTATTGCACAATGGCAGGGTTTATGGTGCAGTGGCAGCACATAGATGCCATTCTTAATTCTGAGGAGCAAGAAGATTTCCAGAGAATATAATTTTTGATCATATCTTTGGCACTTAACCAGGATATGGCCTTTCCTGAGCCTAGATTTCTACCGCAATGTGAAGCATCTGCCCTGCCAAATGAAAATATGGCCTAATTTCCTCCAAAGTTGCATGTAAAACTGATCTCCACTCTACAGTGCAGTGATTTGGAGACCATGTGCATGGTATAACATTTCTGTTTTTCTCTTTACACTTCCAGCTGAAACCCCCTGAGTTATGCTCCTTATATACTTGTTTCTATATCCCTATAGCTTGCTAATTGGACTTATCACCTCTAAAATACCCACATATATCAGTTTCATAAATCTCTATAAAATGTACTTTGCAAAAGTTACCCCTTCTCCTTAGAAAACATTCTTGCTTCTAAAATAAATCCTGAACCCTGAGCTGGATAATTAAGTCATTACGCCATCTGGCCCAACTTACCAGTCAACTTTCTCTCCTGCCACCCTCCAATGTGTCTTCATTTGAACAAATCTGACCCATCACTGGACTTTTGAAACTATTATGTCAACTCTCCTCTAATCTGTGCTCGCCCAATTCCGTTTCCCTGGAATGTGCTCCTCCCTCCTCTCTATTTATTAAACCTCCATATTTCACATTCTTATCTCAAACTCCAGCTCTACCAGCCTTGATCTCCTCAGCCTCAAAACTCTTGAAATTAGTTATTGTAGGATCTCAGAATTTTCATACCTAAAGGGAGCTTTATAAGTGACCTATTTTAATAAGCTCATTTTATAAGTAAGAAAACTGAGAGCCATGGAAGATAAAATTAATAGCTTGCTATTGAAGAAAGCTTTAAAGATACACAGAGGAAGGATTTATCCCTGGGGCGGGGGTGGGTGGTGGGTGGGCATCACAATTGTAAATTCTTTGAGATCAGAGTTTGGGTCTCATACCCATCACCTAGCAAGTATGTAACGGGTGCTTTGTAAATAATTTGATGATGACATCCTGATCAGATTTACATGATAGAAAATGGTGACCATTTTTCATCATCTAAAGGCTATCCAAAATGTAGAGTATTGGCTTCCATCATTAGAAACTTTGCAACAGAAATATTAGGTTGGCCAAAAAGTTCGCTCAGGTTTTTCTGTAACATCTTATGGAAAAATCCAAATGATCTTTTTGGCCAACACAATAATTTGTAAAAATCATTCTTTCATCTCAGCAGATTAATGCCCTTATAGCGGTCATAAACAACTAAATTTAATCATAGAGGGAGTCATTCCTAGTATTTACTATTTATACATAAAAATTATTTTAAAACTTCCATTTTAAAGTTTACTATGAATAAAATTGTCACTGCCCTAAGAACTGGTGTTTCTGCCTCACCACTTAATATTGGAAATATAACAGTTGAGTTCTGAAAGTCACACATGGAGTACATTCTTTGGAATCTTCTTTGTTTGATCACTGCTGAACAACACGCAAAGCTTTGTATTTTTTCACCTGAATAAATAGTGCCCTGCATTTCACCCTTTGAGGTCAATACATATGTCTCACAAGACAGGCGTTCTTCAGCTCTTTCCTGCAGGTTCTAATGAAAAGCAAAAAGCTCAGCACTCATGCCACCTGACTGAGAGTGGAGGAGTCTGTGTTTTTTATTCTTATTTTGCAAGACCAGATGCTGGTCACCAGTAGTTTTATATATGGTAATGTTTTCTCAGTAGGAAGGAACAGGGTATATCTATATACTGCTCTCAACTTTATCTACCAACATAGCTTCAAAGTAGATGACTTGCCAAATACACTGAATATTTAAATTTCATTGTAATTTGTAATAACAGGTGTGCAAAAGAGTTGCCAGTATCTGCGTAGTGTTTGTGAATTTATTACTTGCCAGAATAATGAATATTTAATTGATATTTTGAATTCTAACTTGGCAATAGCTCTTTAAAAAGTTTCACTTTCATTAGAAATTGTTGTTTATTATTCATAAATGTCAATTGTGGGTGGAAAACATGTTTACTATTTTTAAGAAATCTCAGATTATATACAACATGTATTTAGTTGGAATTGTTTTCATTGTGTCTTGAATTTGACACTTTTTAAAGTAACGTAAAGAAAAACTACTGTGATTTAATTGTGCAGAACAAATGCATTATAAGGTTTAGAGTCCAAAGCAGAAACGAAAGCTTCATTTGTTTAGCTTTGATGAGTCTCCATAACTTGACCTTTTTTTAGATGCAGGGGCCAAATTTGGGGTGCTAAAATTGTTCTAGTGGTTATCACACCATTTAGGTTTGCTAACAAACCCTATACACTCTGTAGTGTTTGGAAATGTCTCAACATAACATCATTAAACAAACTAAGTATACGTGTATATGTGATGAGAGCCACATTAATATGAATGCACATGGTTTTCTTGTTTAGGCACAGGATAATATTTCGATAGCACATCCATACCTCATCATTCATTTGGGGAAATATTTGATGTGTTGTTAACTAATAGGCAGTGTGGACTATTCTGGATAATCCTAGGTATATTATAAAACTGATTTCATTAACATATCTTACCAGTTAAGTCTAGTGATAATATATGGACTGCTAGAACCTTCTTGGGTTTTTTTGGTTGTTGTTTTTGTTTTTGTTTTTGCTTTTTACCACCTAGCTTCTTCCCACTTACCTTATTCCAGGGACAGCTTCCTCACATGCAGTGAGGTCTAGTTGCCATCCTTGGCAGGTACCTTCACTACCCAGATGGGACAAGCTGTATTCTATCCGTCCACGTGTTTTGGTTTTTTTTTTTTTTTTCAGAATGAAAATATGGCCCAAATGGAGGTGAGCACCTGTATAAATTTTGTTTGTGTTACTCCCCACCACCACATCCTCAAATGTTCCTCTCCTTTCATAAAGCTAGAGTTGACTGTATCAGAAATCCACCAATGCAAACCACATTTTTATCATCATAAATGGTACAAAAACTTGGGCATAAACAGACAAAACCCTCATATATATAGGATTTTTAAAACTATAGAAGAAAAATTTGAGTCACTATGTCTTAAATTTACTAATTTAAAATGAGTCATTTGTTCAGTGGACATATAGGAAAGAGGAGAAGCTGGCTTTATGAAGAATAGTATGGTTTTCCTGCACCATGTGAGAGGAGAACTCCTGACAGCAGTTAAAAGTGACAAATGACAATCAAATACCAAGATAAGAGACAGAAAAATAAAGAAAGCAGCACATGATCTGTGAAAGTACAGTGAATCTACAGACTTCATCACCTGGTCTCTAAAATGCTTCTTTCTTTAATAATTACTGTCTTCTGTGTTCTATATAGTAAGGATACAGAATGGTGAATAAGGATATAGAACAGCGAGTAAGGATATGGACACTGAAAATGTAGAACAGAGGATAAAACAGACAAAGCTCCTCTTTCTATGTAATTTACGTTCTATGTGGGGACACACATAAATAAAAATAAACTTGATCATTTCATGGGAAAAATACAAAAGGGAATAAAAACAAGGCATGATAAAGACTTTCAAAGGGTGGTTATGAAAGGCTTATCTGAGACAGTGACATTTGAGAGGAGGGCTGAATGGCTGGAAGAGCAAAGGGAAGAACTGATGAAAGTGTTCCAGGCAGAAGGAATAGTAAATGTGAAGACCTTGAGGCATAAATGAATTTAACGTGCATGAAGAACAGTAAGAAGGCCAGTATACTTGGACTATGTAAGCGCTGGGAAGAGTGGTATGAGATGAGGGTGGGAGGAGGTAGTCAGACACAAATCACACGTGACCTTTTGTGAAGAGAAGCAATTTGGATTATATTCTGTTGTGTCAGTGGAAAAAAATGAAGTTCAGTATATTTGAGACCATATAAAGACTGATGCTTTTAAAAAGACTTTAATCAAAGTAGTTAAGTCTTTAAAAATTAAACATTCCTTAAAGCAGTTATTTCTAGTTACCAAGAAAATGATCTATCTCAGAAATGGAGACCCTGGTTAAAGGGGACCTTGAGGAGGATGAATTTCTTTATAGGATAGCCTAAGGTTTGGGGGTAATTTTAGAAGCAAATTGTGTTTGTGCAATCACTGTTTTTGTTGTCTTTTTAATTGCTGTCACTCTCATAATAGAACCCTATTGCCTCAGCTTTCCAAGTCTATTCAAGCAAGTACAGGAGCCATGACTAGCCTCATCTCCAAACAAATGAATAAATAAACAGAATAAACCACAACTGCAAAAGACAGACTGAAACAAGAATCAAGTGGCTCCTGGCCTTTTGGACTTGGTGTTATGAACCTACACAATTTAGGCTAAACCTCAGCAGTGACATTGGGTGACAGTGTTAGGGACCACTCCCTGGGAAGGGTCATGGAAACCTCTTAGATTTGTAGAATTGTGGCTTTGGACCAGGGTGAAAGGTAAGCGTGATCATAACATTTACATTTCTCACAATGGAAGTGGACAAGAGCAAGATTTATGGGTGCTACTACTCAGCTTCACTTTAGCCCTCCAATTTACCATGCATGACATGGGGCAGTATGTCTCAAGATGTGTCCATACAAAGTGGCAGTCAAGACAACTTATGGTTGTATGAGGACAAACTTCTAATTTTGTTAGAAATATATTTATTTTAATGAATTTTATGAAGAAAAGAACTATAACAAATCAAACTAAGGATTTTGTAGACAGTATTGCTTTAGACAGGTAATATTTAAATGGAAGTAGTACCTTATATGACAAAAATTGTCGACATCCTAGCTGAACGATGGAAGATTGAGGAATGGTAGCCTTGACCTAACATAGATACCAAAATTGAAATTCTGGTGCTTTGACTTCCTAAATGTATGACTTTGGCAAATCACTTTAATCTTTGAGGGACCACTTCTTATAAAATGGGGGGAATATTCCAAATTTCATCATTATTTTTGTGAGAATTAAATGAAATAATTCATTTACAGACACTAACATAGTGTCTGTCCTATAGTAAGTACCCCAAATTAGCAGTTGCCATTACTGTTTTCTATCGCCATAGGCTCCTTGAGGACAAATATTTTCTTTAGTACATTTACATTTCTAGAATCTAGCCCAGTGACCTGGTAGTCAATGAATGTTTTTGAATAAATAAAAGAATGGATGAATACATGAATGACTCTACTGCAATTGAATTTCTTAATAAGTTAAATTAATTGGATTTCTTTCTCAATTTTTGTTCAATCCAGTAAATATTTTTTAGGTGCCTACTACATATTAAGCACTCTCTTAATTTGATGATCATTGCCTTCAAAGACTTCACAACATATGCTACAAAATAATTCCAACACAGATAAGAATTAGAATCCTAAGCATGTTAAGCTTATTTGGAAAATTACTAAATGTTTAATATTTCTGGCACAATTTGAATTTCCTCAGTCCTCATAAGCTTACTGGTGCCAAAGAAATCACTTAACAGTGATAATTAAATTTTGCAACTTCTTTGCAGTAAGTGCCTTAAGCTCGCAGACCCCAAAGGGGTATAATTGATACATCCCTTCACCCCAGCAACTTAGTTTTGTCTGAGACTAGTCAGTATTATCTCAGACGTGTTTAAAAAAAAAACTTTGTTCCATATAGGTTCTGCATTTGCTCTGTTGGGCAGGACAGGCTCTCTGCTGCGCTATGGGTTGCCTGTCAACATTTCACTCTACAACTTCATTGCTGCTCCAACAGATACCATGTTATCTATGGCTGCTTTTCCAGACCCCATAATTCCCAACCACCTGCCACATTTTCCCCAGATGCAGAAAGCATACTTATTATTCCACCAGGCAGTACCAGAGACACTCTGAATCCCCATAGTGCCCAAGATGGGAAGCAATCTGTGGCAAAATGGACAATGGGAAGGTGACTTTCCTCTGACTTATACCTTATTAGAGTTGCCCGAGAAATGCTGTTAGCTAATATTTTACGGCTTCTTCAATTGTTACAGGTAGTCAAGTTCCAGAGAACAGTTGAAGACATGGTCAATGGCTATATATGAAATAACTCCTTACCTCTGATAACCAGGGCTTTGTTACTAGTGCAGGTTTACACTAGTTTATTGTACATTGCCATATGGATATGCCACTGGCTCTTCAAACTCAATATTTCAAAAATTTAACTCATTATGTTACCTTTCAAACTTACCTTGAATCCTAATCTCCTGTCCCATTTTTTTTGGCTAGTTCTTGGTTTACTGGGTTTGTTGGTTTTTTTGTCCCTGGGTTTAAATTCTTCCAGAAAGTTCCTAAGTCCCTGACTCAATAGACTGCTAGGTTATCACACATGCCTGAACTTCAGCTCTGGACACAGTCTATACTCCTTGGGATCCCTAGTTATATGTGTGGATAAAAATGACAAGAGTTGGCATTGAAGAGGTAGGCAGTGTCTGCATAGTGAAACTTAGTTTTTATCCTCAAAGTTATTGGGAACCATTGAAGCAGGGAAGTAACTCATCAGGATTTAATATTAGACAGATCCTTTTGGCAGGATTAGGGTAAATGGATTGGAAAGAACTAGAAGCAAAGAATGTAGTAACCATATAGGTGAGATAAAATGAGAATCTGAAGCAATCTATTTGTTAGGTATATAGGAGCTAAAATGTGTAGAATTTGGTATACTAGTCCAATAAAGAGGTGAAGGAAATTGAGAAGTTGAAGGTGACTTTCATCTTTCTGTCTTCTAAGCTGAGGTCAGTATAGCAAAGTGGTTAAATATGCAGTCTCCAAAGGCAGAATACTTGGTTTTACTACTTACTAGCTGTGTAACCTTGGGCAAGTTACTTAAGCCTGCTTTTCATCAGCTATGGTAGTAATTGCTTCCTAGGATTTTTTGGACCACTAGTGAGTTAATATTTGTAAATACTTAGAACAGTGCTTGGCACACAGTAAACATTCAGATAGCTTTAGTTATTGCTGTTATAGTTTGTAGTTAATATAATACTTATTATTTTATCAAATGGATGGTAATGGTGCCACTAATTGGAATGGGCAATAGAAGAGGCAAAGTATACTTGAAAACTAAGGTAATGTTTTAATTTAGACTTACTGAGTCTGAGGTGCCAGTCATATGTTCAGGTAGCAACGTACCACCAGAAGATGAGCCTGCAGTTCTAGCAAGGGGTCTGGCTAGAAGAATGTGAGTAGGTAAGATTGCCTTCTAAAAAAACATGCTAGAGTTTGGGAACTAAACAGAAACCAGTTTGTTCAGGAATAAATAAAATGAGAATGTGATGATAGGATGTCTAGCATATTCTTTCAAGAAGTTGTAGATGAGAGAAAAATATGTATGGCAGTAGTCAGAGAGAGGAAGAATTTTTTAATAAAGTTTTTAAAAATAAAACCTTAAAATATTTTAAATAAAAAAATAGATTTAATATATTTATAGAATGAGTTTATACAAAGCCAGAGGATGGCAAGGAAAGGAAAATGCTTAATAAAAATCAAAATAAAAACTAATATTAATCATTTACTAATGAAAAGGCATACTTATTTTGTGTCAGCCACCGTTCTAAGTACTTACATGCATTATCCCACTGGACCCTCAGAACCAAGCCAGATGGGTACTGGATGAGGAAGCTTGGAGTTTGAGAGGCTAAGCTGGACTGTGTGGCCTTGAACCCAGGACTACCTGTTACCAAAGTTATTGTCTCTAAGCCCTGTACTATTTTGCTTCCCATACTTGGAATAAAAGGGATAATGGACAGTGATCCTAAAAACA
Organism: Balaenoptera musculus; assembly: GCF_009873245.2. Lineage (NCBI taxonomy): Eukaryota > Metazoa > Chordata > Mammalia > Artiodactyla > Balaenopteridae > Balaenoptera > Balaenoptera musculus. Next base: position 44,232,575 of record NC_045789.1, on the reverse strand, counting down.
AGAGTAGGGGTTAGAATTGAGAACAAAAATGGAAAAGTCGATGTAATAACCTATAATAGAAGAGAATGTAAAAAAAAAGAATATATATATTTATATCTATATGTATAACTGAATCACTTTACTGTACACCTGAGACTAACACAACACTGTAAATCAACTATATTTCAATATTTTTAAATGGATAAATCAAGAGCATCAAATAGTTGAGGATAGGATTGAAGAATCTTTGGGTTGGGTTAGAAAGGAAGATATTAAACGAGTGAGAGGATATAGAGAACAGATTTCTCATACCTTGGACACTGTGAAAACAGAAATATTATTTATATTAAAAATGTCTAAATCCTAATATTCAGTTGTCAAACATCAGTCATCAAACAAGTTTAATGAACTTACTGCTTTTTCAAGAATACCTAAATCTGATGGTTCTCTTGAGGAAGTGCTAAGACTCCTTTGGCAAGAAGGATTTGAAAGTGATATTTAAAAATAATAATCCTAGATGTGAGTCCATTTACCTAAACTGATTTTAGGCAGGAAATACAGTGAGATTTACTGGTGTGTCTATTTGTCTATTTTTTTTTCCACAATAGTTTGAATATTGTTAATGGGGTCATTGTTAGCAGAAACCTTTTCCTTACAGCAGTGTTGGTGGGCTTTAAAATCCCTTGTACTTAAATTATCTTTTTCCTCCTTATTTTATCTATGCAGTATTTACTTGAGGGGAAAAAAAGTCCGTACTGATTCATACCAGGCTTATAAAACAGAATGTGTGCTTCTACTTTTAATAGGCAAATGAAATAGAATGATTATAAACAATGAACTTGCCAACGTGATACCGCTAATCAGCTTGTTTAAACAAAACCCAAATCATGTGCCAAATACCTGCCATCTTGTTAAGGAACAGTTTGTGTTCTTTGTATGTGGCCAGATTTTATTCCCCAGAGATTTGATGCTATGAGGCTGGAATTCAATTTGTATGTGGTTAGGAATGATATTAGGTTCTAGACACACTGCCAGGACATATCTTTCCAAACAGGTGGGAGAATGAGGTGGAGTGGAAAAACTCTACAGTGATGCTTGAGGAGATGCATAAATAGATTTATTTTTATAATGGCCTTTCAAAAATCTTCTCAGCCCTTTTCAGTTACTCAAGTTAATCCCAAGCTTAGGACGTTCTCATTACGTTCTCATTCTCCTTCTCAATACTCATTACCTTGTATTTTCTTTTGCTTAACACAATGTAGAAGATGTATTTCAATGTTTGTAAATATTCATTTTTCAGAAACTCTTTTTCCATACATTTCACGAATCCATACTTGGTTTATTGCATTTTTCCCATCTGTTTAAAAGACATTTATCAATTAAAAAAACTTATGGCACAGAAAATTTCTCTTGGAAGTGCTGCAGAAATAATTTATTTTTCTGCTTTAATATACAGCACTAAGCTGTTCCTTAGTGGAATGGCGATAAATATCTTACCAAATGTCTGAAATGTTGGCATCGGTACAAGCTAATCTGCATGTCTGTGATGGATATTAGGTCATTCTAGAAAACTGTACTCAGATAAGACCATACAACTACTTTTATTTGTCCCTTTTTAAAGTTTTTGCTATTTGGGTAAATTCTGGAATTTCATTGAATATTTTTTTCCTGGCCATTTTGCCTCACAACATCTGCTAAGTAAGAAAGAAATGAATCTGCAAATATTTTAGATTTTATATTTTTAAAAATTAACATATGAAGTCTCAATTAAGTTTGCCTATATTAAGTATTTCATGCTAGTTAACTGCTAATGGGGTTTAAAATCTTGTATCATATAACAAATAAGCCTCATCAGATAAACTGGAAACTATTCCAATTGAGTCTGTATTCTGATTCATGGAGCATTTCAGAACTATCCTTGGAAAAATTGACATAATGGAAGAAAAAATGCTTAACTTTCTGGAAAGATATTATGGAAATAAACTGTGCTAATGCCATCCTTCATAGTTAGATCAACCTCCAGCTCGACATATACTCAGCTGTCTTCTTCCTACTTACGTCTATTTCACCTTCCACGACCTGTTTTGTCTTAGTGGGACTGGAGGGGAGTCTACTCCTGCCCCTTAACACAAACATAGCACATGTCTTCTTAATAAAGAAGTTAATAGATCTTGGTGGCTTCAGGTTAACCCCAATTAACATTTGTAGTTTTCTTATTCATTAAACTGAAATCTTTGTGATCAAAGACTGTCTTTGATTGGACCTGGATCTACTGACCTACTGCTGTCTGTAACTAACACCCTATGACCTTAGAGGAAATGTCAATTTTTGAAGACCTAAGGAAGGAACAGTCTAGCTTGCCCTATATATCTCCTTAAAGACAATGAAGTGTTAATATATCAGCATATCTTTTGTCCTCTGTACTGAATAACAGCAACTTTCTTGTGACCAAGGATGAAAATTTTAAACAGTAAGACTTGAACCCTGGGAAATTAAGACCTATAAACAGAATTGAAATATCTATAGAAATTTTTAGAAATATCTACAGAATTCTCTCTGGTCTCTGCCCCTGTCTTCTCTGTTACAGCCCATTTGTCCTTCTGTAATCAACAGTGCATAAATAATCTTGGCCCTTCACTTCCATACAGAAAAATAATCAAATTTCTATTTAATTATTACAGAGCAATATCTAATCTGAAAACCAGGTAAACTGATGCACACAAGTTTGCTTGTAATTGGGAGAAAATAGAACATCTCTTTCTCAGGTCACTTTCCCTTAAATTGTGGTATTTTTGTGAAAACACTCCTTGCCTTTGTTGTCTGCATGAACTATTTTTACTGGGACTTGGGAAAGGTTGTACATAGCAGTAGCAGCTTTTGGTGACTTAGGAAAAGTGCCAGCTATGTGATGAAAAGAGCGTGGGCTACCGACTCATCTACCTGGGCAGATCTTGTCTCTTCTACTTTAACTCAAACTCTTGACTTCTCCGAGCCACCTTTCTTTTTTTAAAAAAATTAAATAAGTTAATAAATAAATAAAGCATATGGAACAGTGTATGGAACACAGAAAATATCAACAAGTCAACAGTCAATAAATCAATTCCTGTAGGTGGTTATGCACATATCAGGTCAGCCCATGGACTTTGCTTCAGCAGGCACCCAAAACCCATTACACACCATAACTCTATGAGAAAGCTTAGAAGGAACAGTGACAATTGTATATATTCCTGAAAGAGCAAATCTGTTTGTAAGGCTAAATTAGTGGTTCAATAAGTTCCCCATTATAGTCACAGCAATCTTGTGAAAGAATCATATCTCGAAAAGCCCATAAGAAATACTGGAAGTGATGGTAAACAGTTAGTTATTCCTCATTTTTTAACCAGAATATCCTGCATTAATGGCTTATTTACACACTCAGATTTCTCTTCACTGTATTTCATTTATTATGTGAAATATAAAATATGAAAATGTCAGTTCTGATAGTGGCAAAGAAAGCTGTGAATTGTTGTAATGTGATAAGGACGTAGATAGTTAGATTTGGTCTAAAGGCAGAAGAATATAATAGCAAGGAATAAGTGATAGGATGTAGCAAAATACAAGGATTTGGGACCAAGAAGAGTAGCTAAATTTCCTTACTTACCCATTTTCCTGAATTTAAAGTGTATTCTCATATTTTGGCAGTTTTAGAGGTTATGAAATATTTATTTGCTTAAAAATAACTATAATGAAACTGCTGAATATGCTACATAGATGTTGATATTCAGGACCCTCTACACTCTATCATAGTCTACTTTCTCAGCCCTTTCTCCCTTTCCTTCTCTGCAACCACCCAACAAGATAAATATATTTCCCTCCAAAAACGTTGTCTTTTTGTCTCAACTTTGCTCTTCTATTTCTATGCCTATCTTAGTCCATCTTCAGTGGACAATATCCAGCCCACTTCCTCATAAATCTAGATTAAAACCGATTAAGAAATCAGCAGCTGGGAAAGGAAAAGAAGCAGAAAATGTAGGTTATCCTTTTAAAAGTTTGTTAGTAAAAAGGAGAAAGGTGAAATAATGTTGCGAGTCCCTGAGGAAGATTTCCTTTCTCTTTTCTTTTTGTTTTTAGAATTTTGCTTTAGACTGAGAAAATTAATAGAGAAGAAGAGAAAATTGTATGTACTGGGAAAATGAGGAAGCTTGATAGAGAAAACCTGGAGGAGGTGAAAATAAACTGAATCAAGAGTAAAGATGGGGCTGTATCTAGAGTCTAGGAGGTAGTGCATGATAAGGCTTCAAAGAGATGCTGGAGAGTTATTTATTGCTTTAGGAAGTAAGGAGGAATATATATATATAAAGATATAGATAGGTGAAAGGTGAAGAATTTGAGTGAACTCATTATGATGGCCTGCATCTTCTCAGTAACATAACTGCTGAAAATGAGAAATGCAGGGTTGGAGATGATGGACACTTAAGAAGAGTAGAAAAGTTCTGGAAGGGCTATCATAGGAAATAAGATAGGTTGTCAGCTGAATTTAAGGAATGCAAAGTTAAATTGAAGACCTAGTTGAGATTAGATACATATAAAGATGATGCAAGTTGCAATTAAGGAATCTCATATTTTGTTCATTTCTAAAAATAGGGCATGATGCAGTACAGTTACATTTTATGATTAGGTTCCTGATAGACATAGCAGATAAAAGGCATAATTACATGTCAGTGTTATTGTTGGCAAAAGATCAGACATTCCTGAAATTGCAGAAGCAGCATGCCTTTCTTCAAGCCTTTAATATTAACAAAATGGATAACTATTGGTTGCTAAAATAATCTAACGTAATACCAGCCTGTCCTAGATAGAACTATATCTGCAGATGTACCAAGCACTTATGGAGGTTTCAGTCAATTCTAATAAATATAAAATTCTGTTTTATAGACTGTTGATATACATGGTTTTACATTACTGTCAGTTAAGAAGAACTAAGACTACAGGATTAAATGGTTATTTTGCCATTTTAGATACGATGATAGTAATTGGATAAGGCTCACCCAGTTTTTGTATAGATAGGAGATCATAGAACCATTGGCTTTAGACTCTACTACAGGTTCAAGTAGAAACTAGAGATGGTAATGACAATGAAGTCAGAAGTGCTTGACAGGCATTGGAGGGACAAGAGTGCTAGCAGTTTTCTTCTTTTTTAAATTTTTTTTGAAAGGACTGCTAGCAGTTTTGTCTTGGAAAGAAGAAAGAGAGAGAATGTAACCTCCTCTTTGCCTGTATCCCCAATTACATAATAATAGGGTAATAGTAACTGCTATAAAAAATGTGCCACAACATTTATAATTGCTTGAACAACTAGTTTATTTCTTGCTCACAAAACAGTCCTGAGCTATTCCAGTTTAGTGGAAAGTAAGGAATGTTTCATTCCGCTTAGTCATTCAGGAACCCAGGTTAATGGAATCTCTATCATACTCAAGACATGGCTTCCAAGGTTGTATAGTCTCCTTCCAATGAAAGAATGAGAAAGATCCTGGAAATTGGCTTCTGGGAAGTTTGATGGGCCAATATAGAAGTGTAGCACGTTGATTGTGCTAAATTTTGTTCTATTATCCAGAACTTTGTCATGTGGCCAAACCTAATTGTAAGGGAAGCTAAGCATGTAATCTAGTTGTGTGCCTAGGAGAAGAGGAAAAGGGGTGTAGAACAACTCACAGTTGGTGCCATGCTAACTGCTTAGTAGGCATTGTGACAACAGTAACTGGTATATTAATGTAATATGGAAGGTTATCTCTTACCTAACCCTAATCTCCACTTAATGTTTGGGAACACGTGGCTGGTTTCCTTCTAGTTAGACCTTGTTTGAATACATTTTTAAAATTAAGAAATCAGCAACTAACCTCATCATCCAACATTTGAAAACTGTTGAATAGTTTTAGAATTCACCTGCTCAGTGCCATTACTATACATGACCCTTGATGATGAGGCAATGTGGAAAATTCTTATTTTTCCAAGGACACAAAGTCTTATCCCCACTGTGATTGGCAACTGTAAAAATAATGAGTGCGTTTTGACTAAAGAGGATGATAATATTCATTTGTTAAAGTAGTGGGATTTTACATACTTTTTTTCATTTTAAAAATGTCTGCTATTGCCTCAATACTGTTTATGCAATAAATAAAAACTCTTGCTTTTTAAATGCTGAGTACAAGTTTCTCAAATGTGTTTAAGTGCCTATGTTATGTTAATGTATATGTTATGTTTAAAAACCTACTATGGAATTTTCAAAATTCAGATTATAATTCTCTTATAATCTTAACTTGGCTTTGAATGTAGGCTCTCATTAGCAAGTATGCCCAGATGCATTCCTTAAAAAATTGTCATTATTATTGGCCTTTGTTACTTTGTGGTCTGTGCTATGTCTTAAGAAAATATTGTTTATTTTTTCTCATATTTGGGAGTTGGGTTTGTGTGAACATATCTTAAAACGTTAAAAAATTTAATTAAAACAAATGAGAATATTCCAGAATCCCTATATTGTCTAAGGATTAAAGGAAACATTACTTATATTAAGTCTTGGCCTCACTAGTCAGCACAAGCTTCAAAGTTTCAAAGAATAAAGATTTTCCCAAAAAAGAAAGGTTTCTGGGAAAAACATGAATTCAAATCATATTTGAAATTATTATTCTCTTCTGTCCTAATACCCTCCCAACATGCAAATATACAAATTCCTAATAATCATTAATGAAATCATATATGGAATTATAGCCTGAATAATTGTAAGGAGAAATTTATAAAAATTTCGTAGATACATTGAATTTCTTCCTGCTATGGGACAGAGGATTGTGTGGCAATGTGTATGTCTCTGTGTGTGTACCACGTGTGTATGTTTAGCATGCATGTAAGACTGAGTTTTCCAGTTTCCCTTTGCTCTCATACCAATTCGTTAGAGTGAGATTTACTGAATAGTTTTATGCTACAGTCAGTTTTGACAACATTTTTATGGATAATTAGATAGGCATATGGGCTTCTCTGGTTTCAGTAATAAGCATGAAACATTGATTTCATCACTTAAATAATACCTACCAAAGTATCTCCATATCAAGAAAGTTGTTCTTGAACTTAAGTATACACAAAAATTAACTGGATAGCTTAATAGAAGTGTAGAATTCTAATGAAATAAAATTAGAAGGGCATGAATATGCATTTATTATAAGCACCCCCTCCAAGGTGCTTGCTCCATGGATCACATGTCAAGAAACACTGCCTTGGGTAGTGTATATATGTCAACGCATAAGTAAAATAGATAGCTAGTGGGAAGCAACCACATAGCACAGGGAGTTCAGCTTGGTGCTCTGTGACCACCTGGAGGGGTGAGATAAGGAGGGTGGAAGGGAGACACAAGAGGGAGGGGAATGGGGATATAAGTATACGTATAGCTGATTCACTTTGTTATACAGCAGAAACTAACACAACAATGTAAAGCAATTATACTCCAATAAAGATGTTAAAAAAAAAAAAAGAAACACTGCCTTAAGGAGTGACTCAAGGAATATTTCAATGTTCAACTCCTTTATCATGCATCTTACATCAAGCCTTATGCAAAATGATGTTTCTGAAATGAATATTTTGTGCCACCCATATTTAACCTGCATTCTATAGTGACACATGAAGTTCCTGATTAATAACCCACCCAGTTTCCCTTTGAACAAGAAATATCTAAGCTGTAGAACAGGGGCTGGGAAACTATGACCTGTGAGCCAAATCTAGCCTGTCTGTTTTTGTTGGGCCTATAAGCTGAGTGGTTTTTTCATTTTGAAATGGTTTAAAAAAATCAAAAGAATATTTCTAAGTTTCTGAATCATTCATTTGTTGAACAAGGAAAGTAATTTGCTGATGTTGAGTTAAGTCATGTTTGATTGCAATAGTTGAAGAAATTTATCGGGAGAAAATAAACTTGTTTAAGACTATTAACTTTTTTGTAAGAACAGTTGCCGAAAGAATTGAGGATGTTGGGAGGAACATCAATAGTCAATTGAAAAACAAAACAAGTGATTTCCTTGGCTGTTGATCAGCCCACGAATGTTGCTGATACTGCTGTTAATTTGAGCAGTCAATGCCAAGTGTAAAGTAACAGAAGAATTAGCCCCTATGAATAGACCATAGGCAAGAAATTTGTAAAGAAGTTGAAAAAACACTAATTCAGTACAACCTGAAGCGGAATCAGCTAAGACGTTATAATAGTGTTGAAGATATGTATCGAGCAGAGAAGGATTAGTTATACAAATTTACAAAGTTTGTGAAAATGAAAAGGTGTTTAAACTATTATTCATCACCAGGGACTTTGTGGAAAATATTCGAATCTATAGTGTATTACTGAGCTAATTGTGTTAGTGGTGAACTTCGTTCACTCTTGTGGCTTTAACCACTGTCAGTTCCAGGCATTTTTTGTCAGAAATAGAGACTGAATATCTTGAGTTGCCCCACCATGTGGCAGTTCAATGGTGTAACAGTGGTCAAGTTTTATTATAGTTTTCTTTTTTAACTCAAGGCTGAGATTGAAATTTTTCTGAATAGGAAGAACAACCTTTAATGATTATTTTTGAATATTAAATGATTTTGGAAATTAGCTTTGCTTCAGACTTGATAATGTTTCTTAATGGATTCAACCTAAACTTATAAGCAAAACAGTGCTTATATGTGCAATTTTTATTGCAGTAAAGTCATTTCAACAATGACTTATGTTGTTTGAATTAAATATATTACTTTTCTATTGGTGTGTAACAAATTATTACAAAGTAGGCAGCTTAAAGCAAAACCTATTTATTAACTCACAGTTCTGTATGCTGAAATCAAGATGTCAGCCAGGCTGAGTTCTCCTAAGGGCGCTCTAGGGAAAAACCCACTTCCAAGCTCATTCTTTTTGTTGGCAGAATTCAATTCCGTTTAGTCTTAGGACAAAAATATCGTTTCCTTGACGGCTTCATCAAAGAACCACTCTCAACATCTAGAGGCTGCCCACATTTCTTTCCACATGGTACTCTCCATTTTCAAGCCAGCAAGGTGCATCAATTCTTTTCATTCTTAGAATCTCAGACTTCCTCTATCTCTGACCTCTAGAACAGGTTTGAAGGGCTTCTGTGGTCAGGCCTAATCATTGGAGTAAATTCCATCCCCTCACAGTCTCAGAGATTATACAGGGTGTGTACACAGAGGGTGGGGTTATTGGGGGTCATCTTAGAATTCTGCCTACCACATATTAGTGATGTCAAGGTGCTTTATGCACTTCCATTGCTGTTGAATGGTAAAATGAAAAGCAGGATCTCCATTTCCACACAACTTTACAATGGGTATATTTTCTGAACTCAAACTATAGATCCAGTAGTGTTTTTCAGACCTCTATGTAAGTACAAAGAAAATTTCAATACTTAAGAATCCATTTAACTGTGCCATTGAGAAGCTTTGACATAACTCTCAATTAGAAGTGATTCATCTGCAGTGTAATAACATGCTTAAGGGAAAATACCAAAAGATTAATGTAGTAGAATTAAACAAATTCCTTCCAAGGAATGAATATGCTCAATTAAAATCATATTTTTATGGATTGATATCAGTAGTTGGCAATACCTGTCTTGTGAAAAGACATTCTCAAATATGAAATACATAAAATCTCATCGAAGATCAGCATTAACAGATGAGCATTTGCAATTGATTTGAACAATATATTTGAACTCTAATTAAGTAAATTATTATTTAAAACAACAAGGAATTCAATTTTTGGTAATAGGCTTGTCTTATAAAAAGTTGAATTTTATCATTACTATTATTGTTTGAATTTCATCAATAAAATGTTTATTGTTATAATTACATAAGTACATAATTTCCTTAAATTTGTGTCTTGACCAACAAAAATCTAAAATATTTACTCTCTGTCCTTTTAAAGGAAAAGTTTCCTTGCTTTAGAATCGTGCAGCTATCTGTGGGTCAGTGATGATAGTGATGTCTGTTTTGGTGTGTGCTTCTAAGTGATGTCGTATATAGTATTGGCTATACAGCACCTTCATCAAGAATGTCTCTATGATTTACATCTTTGCAGTTACTAAACTCAACCTCCTCAACTCCTTCATTTCTTTCCATTTATTAATCTAATAAATATTTAGCACCTATTAGGTGTCAGGTGCTGTGTTAGTCTTGGTGAGAAGGTGCAGGGTGAATGACAGGCTTAATTCCTGCTTTCACGGGTTTTCACTCTAGTTTGGATAGCAGAACAAAAATAAAATAAATTTAAGTAAAATAAAGTAAAAAATAAATGTGTGAAATATTTATAAAGTGTAGCTAATGCTATTCATTCATTCATTCAGAATACTTACTGAGTTCCTTTCTCTGAGCCAGGCACTATTCTAGGCACTGTAGATTTACTGGAGAAAAAAAAAATAGTCAAAATAGTCCTTTTACTAATGGAGTTTACATTCTAGTGGAAGAAACAAGCAAGAATTGAAAAAGAATAAATGATCAGTCACCATTATATCGAAGAATTGGGAATCCTTTTCTGTGGTGAACCTAAATGATAAGAAGAGCTGTTCTTACAAAGAATGGAAGGAAGAGTGTCCTAATTAAGGGAACAATGTGTGCAAAGATCCTGAGACAGAGCCTGTTTTGGTCATCAGCACCCCCAGCACCCAGTAGGTCTCAGTAAATATGTTTCTAAATTTGTTTTTGTGGGATGTAGCATAGCATGTGAGGAAAAGAGTGGCATAAGATGGAGGGAAAGACATTATTCAAGGCATTTCACACTTTAAAAGGAAGTTAGATTTATTCAAAGTGAAGGGTAAGCCATTAAAGAGTTTTAAGTGAAGGATAAAATCATACATGCATGTTTTGAGAAAGTAATTTGCTACATCATTCCCACTCACCACCACCACATGTGATCCTCTCCTTCACTCAGTGGTCTAACCAAACTACATTTAACGTCATTCCCTGAACATTTTGTGCCCTATCAGCATTCCATGGCACAGCTTCATTACTAACTATTCTTTGAAGCCTTTCCTGACTCTCCTCACAGATTTAGTTGTTCCCACCCCAGCAGGTTCTTTATAGCTTTGATATTATTGTATTCTACATTACATGTTAGCATTTGTCTCCAATGACTTTAACATGAATTTTCCAAATACAGGCTTCAAATCTTACTTATGTTTCTATCTTCTTCTTCCACTGTGCTTGCAACATAGTAGGTATTCAGAAAATGTTGACTGAATAAAGAAAACCATGAAACAGTTGATCTCCTAATATAAGGTTTAGTTAATATTACTTTTTAATAGCAACTGTAATTTCCAGGAGGCTCCCTGGTGGATTTATAAAAATTTATAAAAATTTAAAATTTATAAAAATTTATAAAATTTATAAAATTTAAAATTTATAAAAATTTCACTGTTGTGGTCATCATAATTTGGATAAGTGTATTTGGATAGAAAAAGAGGAAAATACTGAGTTTAGATTCCAATTACTGATTCCAATTCAGATTATGTTTTTAAAAATACTGAATCAGTCCAGCAATTCTGGTGTAAATAAGATGATATTTCATAAAGGTCAAGGACTGGGGGTGGTAAATATCTGATGTATTTATTTTAAAGTAAAAACATAAGAAAAATAGGTGATGTTATAAAATAAAATTCTATATCAAATTAAGAGTTGTAAGAATTAAGATTTTTATTGAAGTACATTGATTTACAATATTACGTTAGTTTCTGGTGTACAGCATAGTGATTCAGCATTTTTACAGCTTACATGCCATTAAAAGTTATTACAAGATAACAAGATAATGGCTATAGTTCCCTGTATTATACAATATATCCTTATTGCTTTTCTATTTTATTCATAGTAGTTTGTGTCCATTAATCCCATACCTCTGTCCTGCCCCTTGCCCCTTCCCTCTCCCCACTGGTAACCACTAGTTTGTTTTCTGTATTTGTGAGTCTGTTTCTGTTTTGCTATATACATTCATTTGTTTCATTTTTAGATTCCACATAATATAAGTGATATCATATGGTGTTTGTCTTTCTCTGTCTGACTTATTTCACTAAGCATAATATTTTTTAGACCCATCCACGATGCTGCAAATGGCAGACTTTTCATTCTTTTTTACGGCTGAGTAATATTCCATTATATATATATAATGTATATATATTATATACATTATATGTATATTCCATTATACATATATAATAATATTCCATTATATATATATATATATATATATATATATATATATATATATATATATATATATATATATATATACACACACACACACACACACACCACCTTTTCTTTATCCATTCATCTATTGATGGACACTTGGGTTGCTTCCATATCTTGGCTATTGTAAATAGTGCCGCTCTGAACATTGGGGTGTGTGTATCTTTTTGGATTAGTGTTTTCGTTTTTTCCAGACATATACCCAGAAGTGGAACTGCTGGATCATATGTTGTTCTGTTTTTAGTTTTTTGAGGCATCTCCATGCTATTTTCCATAATGGCTGCACCAATTTACATACCCACCAACAGTGTACAAGGGTTTCCTTTTCTCCACATCCTCACCAACATTTGTTATTTGTAGACTTTTGGATGATAGCCATTCTGACAGGTGTGAGGTGATACCTCATTGTGGTTTTTGATTTGCATTTCTCTAATAATTAGTGATGTTGAGTATCTTTTCATGTGCCTTTTAGCTATCTGTATGTCTTCTTTGGAAAAATGTCTATTCAGGTCTTCTGCCCACTTTTTGATTGGGTTGTTTGTTTTTTTGATATTGAGTTGTATGAACTGTTTAACTATTTTGGATATTAACCCCATGTCAGTTACATCATTTGCAAATATTTTCTCCCATTTCATACATTGTCTTTTTGTTCTGTCAATGGTTTCCTTTGCTGTGCAAAAGCTTTTAAGTTTGATTAGGTCCCATTGGCTTACTTTTGCTTTTATTTCTTTGGCCTTGAGAGATAGCTCGAAAAATATATTGCTATGATTTATGTCAGAGTGTTTGGCCTATGTTCTCTTCTAAGAGTTTTATGGTTTCAGGTCTTATATTTGGGTATTTAGTCCATTTGAGTGTATTTTTGTATACGGTGTGAGGAAGTGTTCTAATCTCACTCTTTTACATGTAGCTGTCCAGTTTTCCCAGCCCCACTTATTGAAGAGGGTGTCTTTTCCCCATTGTATATTCTTGCCACTTTTTTCATAGACTAATTGACCATAGGTGTGTATGTTTATTTCTGGGCTCTCTATTCAGTTACATTGATCTATGTGTCTGCTTTTGTGCCAGTACCATGCTGTTTTGATTTCTGTAGCTTTGTAGTATAATTTGAAGTCTGGGACAATGATATCTCCAGCTTTGTTCTTCTTTCTCAAGGTTGCTTTGGCAATTTGGGACCTTTTGTTGTTCCATATGACTTTTGGGATTGTTTGTTCTAGTTCTGTGAAAAATGTCTTGGGTATTTTGATAAGGATTGCATTAAATCTGTAGATTGCTTTGGGTAGTATGGACATTTAAACAATATTAACTCTTCCAGTTCAGGAGCACAGGATATCTTTCCATTCCTTTGTATCAACTTCAATTTCCTTCATCAGTGTTCTGTAGTTCCTAGAGTATAGGTCTTTCACTTCCTTGATTAAGTTAATTCCTAGGTATTTTACTTTTTTTTGATGCAATTTTAAACAAGATTCTTTTTTTTTACTTTCTCTTTCTGATAGTTAATTATTAGTGTATAGAGAAGCAGCACATTTCTGTATGTCAATCTTCTGTCCTGCAACTTTGCTAAATTCACTAGTTCTAATAGTTTTTTGGTGGAGACTTTAGGGTTTTCTATATAAAGTATCATGTCATCTGTAACTAGTGACAGTTTTATTCTTACCTTCCAATTTGGATGTCTTTTATTTCTTTTTCTTGTCTGATTGCTGTGGCTGGACTTCTAATTCTCTCTTAAATAGAAGTGGAGAGAGTGGGCATCCTTCTCTTGTTCCTGATTTTAAAGGAGAGGCTCTCAGCTTTTCACCATTGAGTATGATGCTGGCTGTGGCTTTGTCATAAATGGCCTTTATTATGTTGATATATGTTCCCTCTATACCCACTTTGATGAGCATTTTTATCATGAATGGATACTGCATTTTGTCAGATACTTTCTCTCTGTCTATTGAGATGATAATGTAATTGTTATTCTTTCTTTGTTAATGTGATATATCACATTGATTGATTTGTGAATATTGAATCATCCTTGCCTCCTTGGAATAAATTCCAAGGATCATCATGGTGTATGATCCTTTTATATATTGCTGGATTCAGTTTTTTAATATGTTGTTGAGGATTTTTGCTTCTATATTCATCAAAGACATTGGCCTGTAATTTTCTTTTTTTGTAGTGTTTGTCTAGTTTGATTTCAGGGTAATGGTGGCCTGGTAGAATGAATTTGGGAGTTTTCTGTCCTCTTCAGTTTTTTGGCATAGTTTGAGAAGGATAGGTATTAGCTCCTCTTTATATGTTTGATAGAATTATCCCATGCAGCCCTCCAGTCCTGGACTTTTCTTTGCTGTGAGTGCTTTTATTACAAATTTAACTTTACTGCTAGTGATTGGTCTGTTTAAATTGTCTGTTTCTTCTTAACTCAGTCTCATCAGGTTGAATCTTTCTAGAAATTTGCTCATTTCTTCTAGGTTGTCCAATTGGTATCAGCTGTTATTTCTCCTCTTTCATTTCTTATTCTTTTATTTGCGTCCTCTCTACTTTCTTCCTGGTGAGCTGGGCTAAAGATTTTTCAATTTTGTTTATCTTTTCCAAAAACCAACTCTTGGTTTTATTGATCTTTTCTTTTCTTTTTTTTTTTTTTTTGATGTCTATTTTATTTATTCCCTCTCTGGTCTTTATTATTTCTTTCCTTCTGCTGACTTTGGGCTTTGTTCTTTTTCTAATTCCTTTAGGTGGTAGTTTAAGTTGTTTATTTGAGATTTTTCTTGTTTCTTGAGGAAGGCCTGTATTGCTATAAACTTCCTTCTTTGAACTGTTTTTGCTGTATCCCATAGATTTTGGAGTGTTGTATTTCCATTTTCATTTGTCTCAAGGTATTTTCTGATTTCCCCTTTGATTTCTTTATTCACCCATTGGTTTTTTAGTAGCATGTTGTTTAGTATCACCCATTGTTTATTTTTTTTTTTGTAGCATGTTGTTTAGTCTCCATGTGTTTGTTATTTTCCCCTTTTTCTTTCTGTAATTGATTTCTAGTTTCATATCATCGTGGTTGGAAAAAATGCTTGATATAATTTCTATCCTTTTAAATTTGTTATGGCTTATTTTGTGGCCTATTATGTAACCTATCTTGGAGAATGTTCCATGTGCACTTGAAAAGAATGTGTATTCTGCTGTTTTGGATGTAATGTCCTACAGATATCTATTAAGTACAACTGGTCTATTGCGTCATTTAAGACTACTGTTGCCTTATTGATTTTCTGTCTGGATGATCTGTCCATTGATGTCAGTATGGTGTTAAAATCCCTTACTATTATTGTATTATTGTCAGTTTCTCCCTCATGTCTGTTGGTATTTGCTTTGTATATTTAGATTCTCCTGTATTGAATGCATAAATGTTAATGAGCTTAATGTCTCTTGTATTGATCCCTTTATCATTCTGTAATGCCCTTCTTTGTCTTTTGTTAGACCCTTTGTTTTAAAGACTATTTTGTCTGATATGTGTATTGCTAACCCAACTATCTTGTTGTTTCCATTTGCATGAAACATCTCTTTCCATCCCCTTACTTTCAGTCAGTGTGTGTCTTTAGCCCTGAAGTGAGTCTCTTGCAGGCAGCATATTGAATGGTCCTGGTTTTGTTTGTTTGTTTGTTTGTTTGTTTTATCCAATCAGCCACCCTATGTCTTTTGATTGGAGCATTTAGTCCATTGACATTTAAAGTAATTTTTGATAAGTATTTACCTACTGCAAGTAACAATTTTATTACTTGTTTTCTGGTTGTTTTGTAGTTCTTCATTGTTCATTTCTTTGTGTTTCTTTCCTTGTGGTTTGATGATTTTTGTTAGCATGCTTGTGTTCCTTTCTTTTTAGTTTTGTCCCCATTGTGGGTTTGAATTTGTGGTTAGCATGGGGTTCATATACCTTGACCTATAACTATATCTATTTGTTTTAAACTGGTAGTCATTTAAATTCAAACACATTCTAAAAGATCTACAATTTTTTACTCCTTCCCCCTACATTTTGTGTTTTTGGTGTTATATTTTACATCTTCATGGTTATACCTTAACTGTTTATTGTAGTTATAGTTGCTTTTACAATTTTTTGTCTTTTACAATCTTTATACTGGCTTAAGTGTTTGATCCTCAGTCCTTATTATATATTTGCTTTTCCTGTGGGATTTTCTCTTTCCTATAGATTTTTACTTCTTTTCCACTTAGAGAAGGCTCTTTAACATTTCTTTTAGGGTTGGTTTAGTATTGATGAAAGAAGAATTAAGTTCTTTTGAGTTTCTTTTGATATTCATGTTACTCCCATGTAAATTTGGTTCCCACCTTTATCTCTAAGATAAAAAAATATGTAATTTCTTGCACTTGATTCAGTGTCATTGAAAAGCAGAAGGAACTCAATAAATGTTAGATGCTTATATGAAAGAGCGAATGAATTTATCCTCCTCAAGTATATTAATAGCAAACTCACACATTTTTCTTTTACCCATTAGTTATATTTACTTTTAGTAACTTCAACATTTCAACATTTTCAACATTTAGTAACTTCAACTT
This sequence comes from Balaenoptera musculus, assembly GCF_009873245.2. Taxonomy (NCBI): domain Eukaryota; kingdom Metazoa; phylum Chordata; class Mammalia; order Artiodactyla; family Balaenopteridae; genus Balaenoptera; species Balaenoptera musculus. Next base: position 44,215,826 of record NC_045789.1, on the reverse strand, counting down.
CAACATTTACATAATGACAGATCTTACAGTTTCTCATCTTTCCTGGCTCTTTTAAGTCTCATTGGTACATCATGGCAGTTATCCACTTGCAAGACTGCTTCATGTGTCATTCAAAACTGCTCATGTCCAGCATTATCAAATTTATAAAACAAGAAACTCCAATATTTTCAACTTCCCCTCATTCTCATTCATTATTTATGGTTACCTTGCCATAGCAGCCTCCAGTTTGTCCTCACCAGTGTATCGTGTCTTCAGTTTCATTCTTATGCAGCTTGTTTCCTTCTTTTAGCTACATTGGTTAATCAGCCATTTTATCAGTCTCTCAACTAACACAACCTCATTGTATCTTTCTCTCCTGGTAATCTTTATAATCACCAATAATGTACTTCTTCACTTTGATGTTTAGATCGCCTTTACTTTAGTCCATGCCATAATTATCATTTATTTTGTGTATTAGAATTGTGTAACTTCTAGGGCATACACAACCTCACCATTACTACAGATCAATAGCTCAACCTGCCAAGTATTTATTTATTTCACAACACTTCTTAATTCCCACTCTTCCTGTTCTAGGCATTGCAGATAAATTATAAAGTTCCAAATGTTTCATTCAAGTTTATTTCTATCTCTTTTCTGGACAGTAATCCCATTATTTCCAACTTTGAATATTTAAAACTTCATTGAGTGAGTCACACATGTTACTAAATTTTAACTATCTGTGCAGCAAACACAAAATTGTAGTAAATTAGCATTTTCTTCTAGTTCAAGAAAGTGTCATTGTACATGTGGCTATTTGCCACCACCACTTTAGCTGTGATGAATTAGAGAAAGTGGTCTTCAGAGGAAGGAAATTTTCAGGAATCTGATGAGGGACTATCTGAAGGTCTAAGCAACACAAATCAGGAGCTTTCAATTATTTTCATCCATGAGGGACAGGTAGTTTAATCTTGACACTATTGGTTTCAAATCAGGAAATCTGGACCCAGTATCAATAGCAATCAGGAATGTTAACTTTACTAGTATATCTGAGCAATAGCTTCTTACCAGCAAACCCAACTGTGGGCAAGTTTTTCACTTAAATTGTTTCACTTGATAATGATTTTCACAGTTTGATCATTTGATGCTTACACCATGTTTTCTTGTTAGATTTCAACCAGTTCTCCTTTTGAGCTGGCTAGGAAAAAAAGGACTGATCAAATTTATGCTTTATGCTTTTACACTTTTTTATTGAGTTATAATTAGTATATAATATTATATTAGTTTCAGTGGTACACCATAGTGAATCAATATTTTCATATGTTATGAAATGATCGCTGCAATAAGACCAGTTATCCATCACTAGTTCTTACAATATTATTCACTATATTTCCTCTGTTTTTATAACATCCTATGACTTATTCATGTGCTTTTACATTCTTTTTGTCTTTGCAGACCACCTAGAAAAGAGTCCAATCCTAGTAGGAAATAGATTTTTTTTAACCTTTTTGCTCTTTATGTGAATGTATTCCAGATTCTTTTTACTTTATGAATATAAGTGAAAGTGAGTCCAACATTCCACATGATGTCTGGCATTTTCTTTATTAGGTTAAATGTACTATTTACAGTTCAAATTATTCTCTTTATAGAGATATTCAATTGGGAAAGGCTGTCAGTTGGTAGTTTTCTTACAAGGTTTGCTAGGATTCTATGTTAAATTAGCGTAAAATATTTATGAAACAACGCCTTTGATGTTAGTATTTTTAACATACTGAAAGAAGTACATATGGACATGTTCAAATAGCTTTTTCAGTGGAGAGAGTCACTTAGGCAATAATAATATGGTTAAAAAGCAAATAACATGTAAGGACTATAAATCATAAGAAAATGCCCTTGAATTTGAACTTTTAGTTACTAATAACCAAGAGCACAACTTAAAATATTAAAATAGATGACTATACGCATTGTTTTAAATGTAAAGAAAAACTATATTTAAAGAGGGAATCAGGGTATGGTTAATTTGACATCTGATCTGTAGAGTATCAGTCTTAAACCTGTAAAAGTCACACAAAATAAATGTCAGCTCTGTTTTTACTATTATAAATACTATAGCTATTAACACTTCTGCTTTTTTTTTCAATAGCTGGAAAAAGTGTACCAAACCAAAGTGAGCCCAGTAAATGTTATAACGAAGGCAAATATATTCTTGTAGCCTTTGCGTTTAGATATTGGTCAGTAGCTAGAGAAATCCATTTTTCTTTTTGGACTTTAGCTGTTTGATTCTTCCACATGTTTTACATTTGTTAAAGGATGTGGCTTCTTTGAAAGACGTTTTAACTTACAACCTCTCTGTTGTATGGATAAATGAAAGTCAATGATGCTGTTGTAAAGTATAAAGACAAAAGAAAATTTTGCCAAGGTTGCAAACAAGTATAAGCCTGTAAAACGTATATGTAATCTGGGTTAAATATCACGGTTGTCAGAAGCACTGTTATATATTGCTGCTATCCTCATTCATATTTTGATATAAATCGCTACCCCTATGATTAAGAACAATTATTGAGCAAGTTTCTTCCCAAGTTTAAATTTCTTCTTCAATCTGAGTATATTAGTGCTTCACCTACCCTCTAGTAGTTCAGATGCTGGACAATCTGTTTCAGTAGAGGCCCATGGTGTTCCATCATCTGTAAGCTAGATAAAATGCAACACAAACACAGCCTGGTTCCTTTGGGTCATCAGGCACAGGGTTGATCAGACTGGTTGAACAAGAAGTGTGTTTTGCTAAGTCAACACTTATACAGTGATCTAGATTTCACTCATGTTGGTGGCAGTGTGCAAAAATCTTGGTTTTTGCTTAAACACATTGCTTCAACATTGTAGGAGCTCAAGACATATCTGGGGAAGAAAGGTAGGAAGATAAGGAGGGAGCTTGGGCCAGTAGATAACAGGGACTCTCATTTTCTTTAAAATTATTTTAACTTTAAAGTCCCTATGACAATTATTAAGCACATAATGAATGTTAACAACTATCACAGTTATTCAGCCAGAGCACACTATGACACATATACTTAATATTTACAGCTATGCGTATACAGTAAGTAGTGCACAATTGATTGACTTCTCATATCTCTGATAACCAATAAAAATCAATGGCTATTAGGAAACTATCAAATTTATTTGAATGCCAGCTGGAGAAATTGATCTCAGAATGATGAGAATGATAAATCAAGATTGAATTATATAAGGCCGTGGTGATTAATAGAGTAGCTGAACAAATTTTTATGGGATTAAAAATTGGGGCTCAAAGAGGGAAGGAAGCTCTGTAGCCAGCTATCTTCAAGGTCAAAAAATCAGAAGAATGTGAACTGGGAGGGCATTTTATCTGAGCTTCATTATTTGAGACCCAATGTGGAGGTAGGTGAAGTCTTCTCATTGGCAAGGATGATTGAGAAAAAAAGGTTTCCTTTGTTTAAGGAAAGCAACATACAGAAAACAGAAAAGGAAATTTGATTTTTTTACGGATCCCAAAAAGGGACAAACTTGGGATTGAGAGAAAGAAGCTCAAGTAAACCTACCAGGGAAGCAAGTTCTAATTCTAACTCTTCTGCTAAGCTGCTGGGTGATTAAGACAAGTAACAGACTCTCTGAGCATTGACTTTCTTACTCTTATAATAATTATGTTGGAATATCATGCATTACAGATTGCTGGCCTGGTCTCTAATTTGAAGAACTGAAGTGAGACTTTTTGTCCATGATGTTTAAAAGATTTGAATCTAAAGCCTTAAAGAGGCTTTTATACACTTCCTGAGTCTACCAGGACTCCCCTCCTCTACTCTTTGTCCTCCTTGCTCAAGCACTTGCTTTGCCCTTGACAGTGTTTGAATATGAAGCCTCTCTACTTCTCTTTCTATTGTCTTTTGCTGTTGGTTTTTTTTGGCTCTAAAATTTCATCAGTCTCTGCAGATAATGATAGAATGAACAGTAATACTGGCTAGTTTTTGGCCTCCTTTTATGTGCTTGACAGTAACCCTGAGAACCACCCTACAGGGTCAGTAACATTATGTTTATTTTACAGATGATGAAATTGAGCCTAAGGGATGCTAATGACTTGTCTGAGGCCACATACCTTGTGAGTAGCAGGGCCATGGTCCTAATTCTCACCTAACTGGAACCAAGATTGAAGGCCTTCCCATTGTACCATACTTCCTTAAACTATTGTTCACTATTGCTATTTTTTAAATTAAGAACCTAAAAAGTGGAAGTATTTAGTCATCTTGGAGATGTTCTCATCCAGAGTGACATATTTTCTAATTATGCTGTAAAAATGAGTTGCTATCTTTCATCATATAAGGTTACTTCAAGATAGACCCTCCCAGTAGGCTTAAGAGATACTTCTTTGACCAGGCATTGTAGAACACAAATTGTAAGAATTGATTCTGTTCTCTTAGAGCAGATCAAAATGTAAAGTTGCAATTATCATCCCAATGTTTAAAGTTATATTTTGCTTGCATTTCTAAAATGCAGGATATTCTGTAATGTTAATTTTACTAACATTAAATTTTCATGTTAGTAATGAAGAGGCAATAGTTATCTAGTTGAAAATGTTGTTCAAAAAGTCCTCAAAGGTTTAATGAAGCCAAACTTCTGGTAAGTTCACACATGCTGAGGCTGTGGTTATGAGGTAACCATACTTCTTGAAAGCTAAAGGTACAGGTGTCTGACAACGTGCCCCCTTTATGTATTTAATGCATTTGGTTACTTCTCAACAGCCATACTGCCCTGAGAACCATTATCTCCTAACATCTGATCCTTAAGTACTATCTGAATTATGACTGTTTAGCATACTGAGAAGAAAACCCTACATCTGTACCACTGTTAATATTGCAAAGCCAGTACAGCCAGGATAGAGTAGATTGGCTTCATTTAACCTCATGTATCAACAAAAACTTCAGATAAGTACTAAGTCCAGAATCTAGGTTATATGTGATAACATAAAGTATGACGAAGACCAGCTAACAATGGCAATCTTCGTTTCTTAGCTACTAGCTTGAGCTTGCAGTGCTGGCTGTACAAAAAAAATCTCATTTTGACTTGAACAAATTAAATGTGTAAGTCAGTAATGATGACTAATTGTATGATCCATACTTAACAATTTTTAATTATTTTCTTCACTAAAATGAGTAAACTGTAAACTTTCAGATCAACAACCAAATGTATTATAATAGAGCCAAAGACTTTTTAAAAATCATATATAGAAATGATTTGAAATCGTTTGTCTTTCCATAATAACTTGATTAATTCAACAAATCAGTGAATAGTTTGTCCAAAAATGATCTGTTGACCTTTAGATTTAACAAAATGGTACTAAAGGTTCTGCTATGTTCATATACATGAAGACTGTTTTGTACACTCTGAGCAATATTGTACTTTGAACCTGCAAACAGAAGCTTTCGCATGCCTCCATTTCGTCATCTCTCTATATGGGGGGGAGGTACCCTATCAGAGGGGTATCCTTTCATCCATTCATTCTTTGAGAGCCAACAGTGTGCCAAACACTGTTCTGGGTGCTAGGGAATAGTGGTGAGCCAACCATTGGGTTGGGAGCCTAGGAGAGGGTGTAAGAACTGACTATTTCAGAATATGCAGGAGTTAACCTGATGAATGGGGCATGAGAGTGCATTCCAAGAGAGCAGAGAGACTGGAGCAGAGGCATGGAGGAGAGAGACAGCACGAAGTATAAAGGACTAAAGGTTAATGGTGTTTATGGAGCATAAAGTAAAAAGAAGAGGCTGGAGAGTTGGGCAAAAGCTTGGCTACAAGGATTCTGTTAACGGGTTTGAGCCCCTGAAGGGAGGCCACTGAACAGCTGAAGTCAGAAGAATTGCATATCCAGCTGTGCAACAGGCAGCTGTGTGCAATTGTGAAAAGAGAACTATCAGACTTTAAGGCAAGAGGCCAAGCAAGAGATGATGATGGTCTGAAGTAGGCTGTTCTTGTTCCATAGAAAATAAATCGTTCTCTAGAATGTAGGAAGAATTCGAGGATATCAGAAGAATCCCACAAAGACACCACCAATAGCAACAGTGGTAACATCAGTGGCAACAACAGTAGCAACCAGAATTTATGGAGAGCTTACTTGGTGCCAGGCACTCTGCCAAGACTTTATATGCTCCAGCGCAATCCTTACTGTGACTTTTTGAGTTAGGTACTCATTATCTCCATGTTGAGAGAAGGTCACACAGCTAGGAATTGGGTGAACTGAGACTCAAAGCCAGATCTTTTTTAGAGCTGTGGTCTTAACTACTATGCTATGCAACCAAGCTTATTTTATTTATAACTTTAAGTTTGCATAAAATACTAATGACTTTCAGAATAAAAACTAAATAAATTTGTCTACTAAAGTAGTCAAGTAAGTGGGCTTTGTGACTGCTTTTGCCCACGCTTCAAAGGGGCATTTAACTTCCAAGTTTGCAGTCATTTTGACAGGTGCTTAAACTCCAGAGGAGTCTGCTCATACCGAAACAGAAGTAAGCTGCAAAGCATGCCCTATTAAATTTATGAAGTAGTACAATATATCTTCAGCCCTTCTTGTCTCTTCACCCTTATTTCTTGTTGACTTTTTTTTTTTAAACATCTTTATTGGAGTATAATTGCTTTACAATGGTGTGTTAGTTTCTTCTTTATAACAAAGTGAATCAGTTGTACATATAGATACGTCCCCGTATTTTGTCCCTCTTGCATCTCCCTCCCTCCCTCCCACCATCCCTATGCCACCCCTCTAGGTGGTCACAAAGCACCGAGCTGATCTCCCTGTGCTATGCAGCTGCTTCCCACTAGCTATTTTATGTTTGGTAGTGTATATATGTCCATGCCACTCTCTCACTTTGTCCCAGCTTACCCTTCCCCCTCCCGATATCTTCAAGTCCATTCTCTAGAAGGTCTGTGTCTTTATTCCCGTCTTGCCCCAAGGTTCTCCTTTTTTTTTTTTTTTTAGATTCCATATATATGTGTTAGCATATGGTATTTGTTTTTCTCTTTCTGATTTACTTCACTCTGTATGACAGACTCTAGGTCCATCCACCTCACTACAAATAACTCAATTTTGTTTCTTTTTATGGCTGAGTAATATTCCATTGTATATATGTGCCACATCTTCTTTATCCATTCATCTGTCGATGGGCACTTAGGTTGCTTCCATGTCCTGGCTCTTGTAAAAGGACCTGCAATGAACACTGTGGTACATGACTCTTTTTGAATTATGGTTTTCTCAGGGTATATGCCCAGTAGTGGGATTGCTGGGTCGTATGGTAGTTCTATTTTTAGTTTTTTAAGGAACCTCCATACTGTTCTCCACAGTGGCTGTATCAATTTACATTCCCACCAACAGTGCAAGAGGGTTCCCTTTTCTCCACACCCTCTCCAGCATTTATTGTTTGTAGATTTTTTGATGATGGCCATTCTGACCGGTGTGAGATGATATTGCATTGTAGTTTTGATTTGCATTTCTCTAATGATTAATGGCGTTGAGCATTCTTTCATGTGTTTGTTGGCAATCTGTATATCTTCTCTGGAGAAATGTCTATTTAGGTTTTCTGCCCATTTTTGGATTGGGTTGTTTGACAAAGGATTAATCTCCAAAATTTACAAGCAGCTCTTGTTGACTTTTGTCCTCTTCACTAGGTTATCTGTGATTTAATGCTGTCTTTCCCACCTCTTGGGATAAAAGTTATCTGAGAAACTGATTTTAACATCTATGATTGTTAGTGACTCAGTGGGATATTTCTCCTAGAGGATGTTTTTATATGAAGAGTGGGCTATACAAGGATAGAAAGTAAAGAGAGAGGTTTCAGAAGTACTTGGAATGGGTTGCTTCCTAGAAGGACTAACTCTAATTTTAAAATACTCATCCTGTATGATGAATATAAGCATGCAAATTACATAGTAAAAAAATCCGTATTCAGATTCTGTCCTTCAAAGCAAACGTCTGATTATAATATGACTTTCACTGTGGTTGGACTGCCTGGAGAGGGTGCTCTGAGTAAAGGTGAAGTACCTGGATACACAGTCTCTTATAGTTCTCAATTTTAATCCCTAAAATAGCAGCTGGTTTTATCTGTTACATGTCTATCACCTTTGGTTAATGTGAGTCAGTTTCTGAGATGCAAATCCATTTGCAGAATGCTCCCAGATCAAATTCTAAGTCTGACACACTGAGGATAGGCTTGGAGTAATGGTGACTCCATCAAGGAAAATGCTCTCTTTTAATGCTCTTTGGCAATAATCCAGATTGTCTTCCTGTGTTACACCCTTACTTGGCTATATGTCCCTTCCCTTTGGAAAGTTTTACAAGACCTGTTTAGAAACTCAAATTGTAAGCATCTCCATCTTAGGACTTGGAAGGGAGATAGTGTTCTGAGAAAGCTGGCTTTTCCATTACCTCCAGACCATATCATGTAGGAAAATTGAGCCCGTTTTGGAAATCTACAAATCATACTTCCGACATTGATGACTTCTTACATTATTCCAAGGAAAAATATCAATTCTGACAGCTGACAAATTTTTATAATTGCATTTAATCAAAGAGTTTATTTTCAGGCTGCCTAGAGTTCTTACTGCATTCCACATGGCTGACTCTTGGCAAGCTTAGTAGTACTGATAGTCTTACTAAAACCTCATAATTTTCCAGGTAGTTCCCTGTCTTAGCCAATAAATCTCATTTTCTCTTCTCAAAAGTCATTAGACTTCCTGGGCAGTGTACCAAGTTGGGCAGATGTTTTGAAGATGTTCTGATCAATCCAAATTAGGAAATAGGTATTTGAAGTTCACTATATAAACATAATAGTACTGAAACTTGGATGTATGATTTAGGTAGAACACAGAAAAAGAAACACAAAACATTTTGCTGCCTCTGTATGACCCAAACTTTAAGAGAGGAGAAAAAAAAAAGGCAAGTTGGCTTACCACAGATATATTTTGATATCCCTGCGAATCCTGGCAATACTTAGCTCTGTTTGCTGTTGATAATAACAGATGAAGAAATATTTTCCACAAAAAGATTTGTTTTGTGATGGCATAAATTATTTTTCTTGTTTCTCATCTAGAAATAGCATACCTTTTAATTTCCTGAGGGTTGTCATAAATATTGCACTTCTGAAACACCTAAATGAGCCTACAGAGTGATGTCAAAGAAATATATTCCATTGTTCATCAGTTTAGTTAACATTATGGGTAAGTGCTTTTCAGAAATAAAGCATTTGTCTTTTAAAAAAGAAAAATTGCTTTTAAATATAAAAAATACACATTTTTCCCTTGAATGGATGTCTTCCTTACATACTTTTTTTTTATAACATTGCTATTTAAAATTTGTTTGTGAGAGGGCAGACAGCAGAAGCAAGAAGAACTACAATCCTGCAGCCTGTGGAAAACAAACCACATTCACAGAAAGACAGACAAGATGAAAAGGCAGAGGGTTATGTACCAGATGAAGGAACAAGATAAAACCCCAGAAAAACAAATAAATAAAGTGGAGATAGGCAACCTTATGGAAAAAGAATTCAGAATAATGATAGTGAAGAAGATCCAGGACCTCAGAAAAAGAATGGAGACAAAGATCGAGAAGATGCAAGAAATATTTAACAAAGACCTAGAAGAATTAAAGAACAAACAAACAGAGATGAACAATACAATAACTGAAATGAAAAATTCACTAGAAGGAATCAATAGCAGAATAACTGAGGCAGAAGAACGGATAAGTGACCTGGAAGACAGAATGTTGGAATTCACTGCTGCAGAACAAAATAAAGAAAAAAGAATGAAAAGAAATGAAGACAGCCTAACAGACCTCTGGGACAGCATTAAACATTAAACATTAAACATTCACATTATAGGGGTCCCAGAAGGAGAAGAGAGAGAGAAATGACCCGATAAAATATTTGATTATTGTCGAAAAATTCCTTAACATGGGAAAGGAAATAGCCACCCAAGTCCAGGAAGCACAGCGAGTCCCACCCAAGATAAACCCAAGGAGAAACACGTCGAGGCACATAGTAATCAAATTGGCAAAAATTAAAGACAAGGAAGAATTATTAAAAGCAGCAAGGGAAAAAATGACAAATAACATACAAGGAAAATCCCATAAGGTTAACAGCTAATTTCTCAGCAGAAACTCTACAAGCCAGAAGGGAGTGGCAGGACATATTTAAAGTGATGAAAGGGAAGAACCTAAACCCAAGATTACTCTACCCTGCAAGGATCTCATTCAGATTTGATGGAGAAATCAAAAGCTTTACAGACAAGCAAAAGCTAAGAGAATTCAGCACCACCAAGCCAGCTCTACAACAAATGCTAAAGGAACTTCTAAGTGGGAGACACAAGAGAAGAAAAGAACTTACGAAAACAAACATAAAATAATTAAGAAAATGGTAATAAGAACATACATATCGATAATTACCTTAAATGTGAATGGATTAAATACTCCAACCAAAAGACACAGGCTCGCTGAATGGATACAAAAACAAGACCCATATATATGCTGTCCACAAGAGACCCACTTCAGACCTAGGGACACATACTGACTGAAAATGAGGGGATGGAAAAAGATATTCCATGCAAACGGAAATGAAAAGAAAGCTGGAGTAGCAATACTCATATCAGATAAAATAGACTTTAAAATAAAGAATGTTACAAAAGACAAGGAAGGACACTACATAATGATCAAGGGATCAATCCAAGAAGAAGATATAACAATTATAAATATATATGCACACAACATAGGAGCACCTCAATACATAAGTTAACTGCTAACAGCTATAAAAGAGGAAGTCGACAGTAGCACAATAATTGTGGGGAACTTTAACACCTCACTTACACCAATGGACAGATCATCCAAACAAAAAATTAATAAGGAAACACAAGCTTTAAATGACACAATAGACCAGATAGATTTAATTGATATTTAAAGGACATTCCATTCAAAAACAGCAGATTACACTTTCTTCTCAAGTGCACACGGAACATTCTCCAGGATAGTTCACATCTTGGGTCACATATCAAGCCTCAGTAAATTTAAGAAAACTGAAATCATATCAAGCATCTTTTCTGACCACAACACTATGAGATTAGATATCAATGACAGGGGAAAAAAATGTAAAAAACACAAACATATGGAGGCTAAACAATACGTTACTAAATAACCAAGAGATCACTGAAGAAATCAAAGAGGATATCAAAAAATACCTAGAGACAAATTACAATGAAAACACGATGATCCAAAACCTATGGGATGCAGCAAAATCAGTTCTAAGAGGGAAGTTTATAGCAATACAATCCTACCTTAAGAAACTAGAAACATCTCAAATAAACAACCTAACCTTACACCTAAAGCAATTAGTGAAAGAAGAACAAAAAACCCCCAAAGTTAGCAGAAGGAAAGAAATCATAAAGATCAGAGCAGAAATAAATGAAATAGAAACAAAGAAAACAATAGCAAAGATCAATAAAACTAAAAGCTGGTCCTTTGAGAAGATAAACAAAATTGATAAACCATTAGCCAGACTCATCAAGAAAAAGAGGGAGAGGACTCAAATCAATAAAATTAGAAATGAAAAAGGAGTAGTTTCAAAAGACACTGCAGAAATAGACACCATCCTAAGAGACTACTAAAGCAACTCTATGCCAATAAAATGGACAACCTGGAAGAAATGGACAAATTCTTAGAAAGTTATAAACTTCCAAGACTGAACCTGGAAGAAATAGAAAATATGAAGAGACCAATCACAAGTAATGAAATTGAAACTGTGATTAACAATCTTCCAAGCAGCAAAAGTCCAGGACCAGATGGCTTCACAGGTGAATTCTATCAAACATTTAGAGAAGAGATAACACCCATCCTTCTCAAACTCTTCCAAAAAATTGCACGGGAAGGAACACTCCCAAACTCATTCTATGAGGCCACCATCACCCTGATACCAAAATCAGACAAAGATACTACAAAAAAAAAAAAAAAAAAAATTACAGACCAATATCACTGATGAATATAGATGCAAAAATCCTCAACAAAATACTAGCAAACAGAATCCAACAACACATTTAAAGGATCAAACATCATAATCAAGTGGGATTTATCCCAGGGATGCAAGGATTCTTCAATATATACAAATCAATCAATGTGATACACCATATTAACAGTTTGAAGAATAGAAACTATATAATCATGTCAATAGATGCAGAAAAAGCTTTTGACAAAATTCAACACCGATTTATGATAAAAGAAGAAAGTAGACCTAGAGGGAACCTGCCTCAATATAATAAAGGCCATATACGGCAAACCCAGAGCAAACATCATTCTCCATGGTGAAAAACTGAAAATATTTCCTATAAGATCAGGAAGAAGACAAGGATGCCCACTCTTGCCTATATTATTCAACATAGTTTTGGAAGTTTTAGCCACAGGAATCATAGAAGAAAAAGAAATAAAAGGAATAGAAATTGGAAAAGACGAAGTAAAACTGTCACTGTTTGCAGATAACATGATACTATACACAGAGAATCCTAAAGATGCCACCAGAAAACTACTAGAGCTAATCAATAAATTTGGTAAAGTTGCAGGATACAAAATTAATGCATAGAAATCTCTTGCATTCCTATACACTAATCATGAAAAATCTGAAAGAAATTAAGGAAACACTCCCATTTACCATTGCAACAAAAAAGAATAAAATACCTAGGAATAAACCTACCTGTATGCAGAAAACTATAAGACACTGTTAAAAGAAATTAAAGATGATACCAGCAGATGGAGAGATATACCATGTTTTTGGATTGGAATAATCAATATTGTGAAAATGACTATACTACCCAAAGCAATCTACAGATTCAATGCAATCCCTATCAAACTGCCAATGGCATTTTTTACAGAACTAGAACAAAAAATCTTAAAATTTGTATGGAGACACAAAAGACCCCGAATAGCCAAATCTGTCTTCAGGGAAAAAAACGGAGCTGGAAGAATCGGATTCCCTGACTTCAAACTACACTACAAAGCTACAGTAATCAAGACAATATGGTACTGGCACAAAAACAGAAATATAGATCAATGGAACAGGATAGAAAGCCCAGAGATTAACCCACACACCTATGGTCAACTAATCTATGACAAAGGAGGCAAGGATATGCAATGGAGAAAAGACAGTTTCTTCAATAAGTGGTGCTGGGAAAACTGGACAGCTCCATGTAAAAGAATGAAATTAGAACACTCCCTAAAACCATACACAAAAATAAACTCAAAATGGATTAGAGACCTAAATGTAAGACCAGACACTATAAAACTCTTAGAGGAAAACATAGGAAGAACATTCTTTGACATAAGTCACAGCAAGATCTTTCTTGATCCACCTCCTAGAGTAATGGAAATAAAAACAAAAATAAACAAATGGGACCTAATGAAACTTAAAAATTTTTGCACAGCAGAGGCAACTACAAACAAGACGAAAAGACAACCCTCAGAATGGTAGAAAATATTTGCAAATGAATCAACGGACAAAGGATTAATCTCCAAAATATATAAACAGCTCATGCAGCTCAATATTAATAAACAACCCAATCCAAAAATGGGCAGAAGACCTAAATAGACATTTCTCCAGAGAAGACATATAGATGGCCAAGAAGCCCATGAAAAGCTGCTCAACATCACTAATTATTAGAGAAATGAAAATCAAAACTACAATGAGATATCACCTCACACCAGTTAGATTGGGCATCATCAGAAAATCTACAAACAACCAATGCTGGAGAGGGTGTGGAGAAAAGGGAACCCTCTTGCACTGTTGGTGGGAATGTAAATTGATACAGCCACTATGGAGAACAGTATGGAGGTTCCCTATAAAACTAATAATAGAATTGCCATATGACCCAGCAATCCCACTACTGGGCATATACCCAGAGAAAACCATAATTCAAAAAGACACATGCACCCCGATGTTCATTGCAGCACTATTTACAATAGCCAGGATATGGAAGCAACCTGAATTCCCATTGGCAGATGAATGGATAAAGAAGATGTGGTACATATATACAATGGAATATTACTCAACCATAAAAAGGAACGAAATTGGGTCATTTGTTGAGACGTGGATGGATCTAGAGCCTGTCATACAGAGTGAAGTAAGTCAGAATGAGAAAAACAAATATCGTATATTAATGCATGCATGTGGAACCTAGAAAAATGGTACAGATGAACCGGTTTGCAGGGCAGAAATTGAGACACAGACATAGAGAACAAACGTATGGACACCAAGGGGGGAAAGTGGTGGGGGGGAGGTGGGGTGGTGTCATGAATTAGGAGTTTGGGACTGACATGTATACACTAATATGTATAAAATGGATAACTAATAAGAACCTGCTGTATAAAAATAAATAAATAAAATTCAAATATCAAAAAAAAATTTGATGGCATTTGATGATTTTAAGAAGTTTAGAGTTTATTATCCCCATTATATTGGCAAGGATTTCAAACTAATGGTTGAAATGATAATGAATGCAGGGTTATGTTTAAAAGTCATGTCCAGTATTTCCAACAAACCTTGAATTTGTACCCATTTTGGTGTAACTAAGAGATAGCAAACCTTTAGTGTAAGCAATTGTTATTTTTCTGGGACCCTGATTTGATTTTCATTATGTCAGAAACTGAAAATAATTCTCCTATTTGTAAACTTACTAGGATAATGTTCATGCGACTGAAAGAATGCAGGAGTTGTAACCTATAACGCTATAAAACTCCAAATGGAAATAAGCAAGAAAGCAGACCTTGTTCAGTAAAATAGAGTAAGAAAATCAATATGCTAGGTGTGCTAACAATCCCTTTAAAACTTTGAAGCGATATGTTAACACAATGTGGCTTCTATATGGATGTCTTATTTGTTCCTCCCGATGATCCTGTGAGAGAAACAAGGCACATAGTTTCACTTTGCAGATAAGGAAAAGGAAGCTTAGAAAGCTAAAATATCTAATGTCTGACAGCAAGTGAATGTCATAAGGATAACTCTGGCTCCTAATATATGATATAACTACGTTAATCTGAGCTTCAGTTGAGTCCATTGGTGACATGTGCACCTGCTACACCCATGCAAAAACAACTTGAATGTAATCACTTCACTGTGTCTTACCTTAAAACATTCACTCCCAACATGTAAGCTTACATCTTGTATATGTATCCTGGTTCTTCTACTACCAAACTACGTGACTTTGATCAGTTATGACATATTTTGTGGCCACTTTACTTATTTATAATAGAAATGATCGTCCTACACCCTTATAGTTTGTGCCATGAGTAAAATGGCATGATAAAGCACATAGCTCTTAGCCTA
This sequence comes from Balaenoptera musculus, assembly GCF_009873245.2. Taxonomy (NCBI): domain Eukaryota; kingdom Metazoa; phylum Chordata; class Mammalia; order Artiodactyla; family Balaenopteridae; genus Balaenoptera; species Balaenoptera musculus. Next base: position 44,200,488 of record NC_045789.1, on the reverse strand, counting down.
GTACATAGCTAGTTCTCTACAATCTAGTTTAGTTGAATCTGAATATGTAAGCAATCAACACATAGCTGTGGATTAAAGAATCTTTGCTGGTTCCAAAGCAATGCCAATCCAGAAGGTCTCTGAAGGTGTGCCATCATTATCAATGATAGAGAAGTTACCCTGGGGATGCAGATAAAATTTTCTCATTCTATCAAGACGTTTGGAGGAGTGTGCTTGCATGTTCTCTGGTGTTTGCTTCAGACCCAGATTCTAGAACTATCTCTGGCTGTACATTGAAATGTCCAGGTCTGTTAGGGAATTTATTCATTTACTCAATAAATAATGAATTGCCAACATTGTGCCAAACAGTCTGTGTAGTGCTGAGGCAACAACAATGAATAAGACAGACAGGCCTCTTCTTTTTATGGAGTTTGCAATATATTGAGAAGATATACAGCTAAAAAATAACTATGAAAAAATGCGATGAATATTATGATACGGGGATTTGAGGTTAGGACACTTAGAGGAGTCTAGCCTAAAGGGAATGGCTTCACTAAGGAAGTGAGCATGTTTAAGCAGAAAACCGAAGGATGAGTTGAGTTAGCTGTTTTTAAATGAGAGAAGAGAACCAGGAGGAAGTCTGGCAATGATTTTGTTCTGTGTAGTTCCAGCTTCTCCCATGACATTTGAGATATACAAAGTCATATTTGAATGCTTTGTTGTGACCACTGTGTGTTACTGGAAATAAACTCAGGTCAGCAGAAATCACATATGACTACTACTCTTTCTTTCCAACTACTGGTAGACAAAATATCTAAATTCCCCCAAAATGTATCCTGGAAAGGGCTTTAAGTTATTGACGTCTCAGGATCATTGTTTAAAAATTTTTTTTAAATGTCTATCTTTATATAAGAATGCGCTAATAATGAAAACGAGAACTACCATATATCTAGCGCCTGCTGTGTGTCAAGAAAGCTTTTGCATTCATTAGTTCTGATCTTATCAACAACCCCATAAGTTGATATTTTTATCAACATACTGTGCAAATAAAAATTGAGGTGCAGTTTGTCTAATTCTTATTCTATTAATCATGAAGTCTTACTTTTATAAAATATTACATGTGCAACTGTGTGCCAGCTAAAGCATTTGACTTTCCCCATTTCACAAATACCTTCTTATTATTAATCACTATAAATTTTTGACCATTTTTAGTTTTATAATTTTAACTGTGTATTAATTCTCCAGTATGTATTATTTTTCTATGACCTCTCCTTTAATTTTACACTTGGTAATAGTAATGCCCTACTAATTGTTGAAGCCAGAGTCTTTATAACTCAGGGAAGGGTAAGCAAGAACATGAAGAGGTGAAGATGATACACAATATTGTTATAGTGATCATTAATATAGTTTTTCTAGATAGACTCTACAATAATTTGAGTAACATTACATGGCAGTACTAACTCTTTGGAACATTGTACCTAAAAATATGGAACAAAACCATGAGTGATTCTAGCAAAACTCAAGGAGAAAAAAAGACATGGCAGATTACCATGCTTCTTCTGGGACAGGGACCAAGTCTTCAACTTGGTTTCTGTGGTACCCACATTATGCTCAATTTTTTGGTGAACTGAAAAATATACAGGTGGTCTGAAACTAACACAACACTGTAAATCAACTATATTCCAATATAAGATAAAAATTAAATTAAAAAATTAAAAAAAATAAAAGTAACAATATACAGATGGAGAGGAAAGAATCTCGTCAATAAGGAATGTGTTTAAAACAGTTATTTTCATTCATGCAAACATACAGTAGCAGTGTCTCTATATAGTATTTTGGAACAGTTGTCAAGAGTAAACAATTGGGAACTTACCCAGTGGTCCAAATGTTAAGACTCTGTGCTCCCAGTGCAGGGGCACAGGTTTGATCCCTGGTCAGGGAACTAAGATCCTGCATGCCACACAGCACAGGCAAAAAAAAAAAAAAAAAAAAAAAGAGCAAACAATTGATGGTAGGGAGACTTTAGGAATTTAATGGAAGAGAAGGTTTTAAAAGTACTGAAAATAAGAACAAAAAATAAAATAATTCTAAAAACATATTTGTATTTTAAAAGTCAATTATATATTAGGTCACAAATAAAACATCAGTAAGTATCCTGATGTAAAAATATTACAAAAAATATTCTTCAATCACAAGGCAATAAAATTAGAAATTATTCATAAAATAAAGACCAAAAAGGTCCTTCCATCTGTAAATTAAAAATAAAATCTTCTATTAAACAACTTTCAGATAAAAAGGGAAAAATAAACTGATCTAACAGAATTTGCAAACAGTAATAATAATTAAAAATACTACATATCAGGACCAATGGCATATATTTAAACAGTAATCAGAAGAAAATCCAAAAACTTATTGAATTAAGACCTTTGCTGCTACCATCTTAGTGCATAGGTGGAGAAGTGGGGGAGAAGCAGGTGAATGAGATACCAGCCCTGGATAGTTTACAAATAGTTAAGATATTTTCATATCTGACTATTGTGGGGTAATGGGGACCAGATTTACCTTCTTCATGAAACAACTAAAGAAATCGATTAAAATGTATGAAAAAACAGTTGTCCTACCATTGGATATCAAGAAAACAAAGGGCAGTTACCCCTGAAAATGGAAAATAAATGAAATGAGCCCTGCAATTTTCCCAGGTTACTGCCTGGAGTAAGTGTGTAGGTTGCAATGCAGGGAGGGGGAAACCAGGCAGAGCCCAGAAGTCTCCATGAGATGAAGAGATGAAATTGGTAACCTGGGGAGGCCAAGGCAGCTATGGTTCACCAAGCAGTTGACGGGAGAAGAGCAAGCTACACAGAGAGACAACATCTGAGATCTGTAGAGGGTCCCTCTCAAGCAATCAGCTGAGTATTAGTGATGCATGTGAGCAACTTGTCTGGATTTGGGGGGAATTAATTTCCTGAAAGGGTGATAAAGAACAATCTTTAAAGCCAACACAGGACCACTAACTTGAGTGGAAAACCTCACAATTCACAGAGCATTAGGTAAAGTACTCAGAAGGGGTTTGCCTCAGTAACAGGAAAAATTAACCCTAGACTAAATGTTGCTCTGGCCCCACTTAACAAACCTTAAAAACAAAACTGAATGGATGAAACTAATTCCAAGTAATTAGACAACTTTCCAGAATAAAGCTCAAGAATATTTATCGGTATACAGAAATATCCAGCACCCCAAAACGTAAAATTCACAATGTCAGGCATCTAATAGAAATTACCAAAAATACAAAGAAACAGAAAAATACTACACATAATAGATTCTATTGAATGAGGAGAAAAATCAACCAACAAAACGGACTCAGAATTGATACAGATGATAGAATTAATAGTCAAAGGTACTAAAATAGTTATTATAACTGTATTCCATATGTTCAAGAAATTAGAGAAAAGACTGGACATGTTAAGTAAAGAGTGAGAGAGTGGCATGGACATATATATATATATACACTACCAAATGTAAAATAGATATCTAGTGGGAAGCAGCCGCATAGCACAGGGAGATCAGCTCCGTGCTTTGTGACCACCTAGAGGGGTGGGATAGGGAGGGTGGGACGGAGGGAGACACAAGACGGAAGAAATATGGGGACATATGTATATGTATAACTGATTCACTTTGTTATAAAGCAGAAACTGACACAACAATGTAAAGCAATTATACTCCAATAAAGATGTTAAAAAAAAAAGAAAAAAAAAAAAAAGAATACCAAGTACAATGCAAAAAGAAAAAGAGTTGGAAGATATTTTTTAAATGACCCAAATTGAACTTCTAGTGATAAAAGCTATAGCAGTTGAAATGAAAAATATACTGGATAGGGTTAATAGTAAATTAGACATTGAGGAAAAAATAGTAACAAAAAAGATGCAGTTGTTGAATTAATGACAGAATCTATCCAAAATTAAACACAGAAAGAAAAATGAAAAAAAAATATAGCAATTTTGAAAGCGGAGGGATAACTTCAAACAACCTAATATATGTACAATTGTAGTTCACAAAGAAAAGACAGGGATAGAAAAAAAAATGAGAAGAAATAATGGCTGAAAAATTGCAAATTTGATGGAATCTATAAACCCACAGATCCAAAAAGATCAATGAACCCCAAGTCTAAGAAGTATGAAGAAAATTACACTAAGGCACAACACAATCAAATTCCTTAAAGCAAGTGATAGAGATAAAAATCTTAAAAGCAGCAGGAAGAAGGGGAGGAGAGAGAAGATACATTATATTCAAAGAAACAAAGATAAGGGAGACAGCATATTTCTGGTAGGAAACAATGCAAGTGGGAAGACAGTGGAGAAACGTCCTTAAACAACTGAAAGAAAAAACTGTCAAACTAGAACTTTTTACCCAACAAAATAATTATTCAAGAAACTAGCAAAATAAAGACATTTTGAAACATAGAAGAGCTGAAATAATACATCGCCAGCAGACCAGTACTACAAGAAATGTTAAAGGAAGTCATTTAAGCAGAAGGAGAATTACACCAGATAGAATCCTGGATCTACACAAAGGAATGAAGGACACCAGAAATGATAAGTACATTGGTAAATAGATTTTTAAATATATTTAAAATATAATAAACTGTTTAAAGCAAAAATCATGACAAGTTGTGGGTTTTCTAACATATGTAGAAGCATAATCCATAAAAGGAAAATTGATGAATTGTATTTTATAAAACTTTAGAATGTTATTCTTCAAATGATGCTCTTAGTAGAATGAAAAGACAAGCCACAGACTGGGAAAAATACTTTTAAAGCATATATCTGATAAAAGACTTGTATCCAGAATATACAAAGAACTCTCAAAACTCAATTATTAGAGTACAAACAATGCAATAATAAAAGCAGGCAAATGACTTGAACAAATACCTTACCAAAAACAATACATGAATGGCAAATAAACACTTGAAACAATGTTCAACGTTACTAATCTCACTAGGGAAATGCAAATTAAAACTGTAACGGGATACCACTTTACACCTATTAATATGTCTAAAATAAACAAGACTGATTATACCATCTGTTGGCAAGGATGTGGAACTCTCATACTCTATAGTGGGAATGTAAAATGGTACAATCACTTTGGAGAACTTTTTTGGCAGTTTCTTAACTGTTAAACATACACCTACTATATGACTTATTCTCCTAGGCAGTTATCAAAAAGATATCCTCATACAAAGACTTGTACATGAATGGTTGGAGCATGATTCATAACAGTCACAAGCTGGGAACAACCCATATATCCATTAACAGGCTAAAGGATAAAAAAACAGTAGACATACAAAGGAATACTACTTAGCAAAAAAGGAATGAATTGCTGATATATGTTACAACGTGGATGAATCCCAAAATGATTATGCTGAGTGAAAGAAACCAGATAAAAGGGTCCATAGATGATTCCATTTATACAAAATTCTAAAAATGCAAACTAATCTACAGTGTAAGAAAGCAAATCTGTGATTGTCTCGGGATGAGAGGTTGGGGAGAAGTAGGAGGAAGGGTATGGAAGGCAACAAGACAACTTTTGTGGGTAATGAGTATGTTCATTATCCATATTGTCAGGATGGTTTTACAGATTTTACACAGGTAAAACATAAATAGTACACTTTATATGTGTGCATATTTTAATGTATGTCAATGGTACCTATTAAAACATAAAAATAAAATGAAAAAATGGATTGAATACCTACAGCCCCCCACAAAAAAAACTAGATAAAAAACAACAAATCAAAGGAAGCTCAAAGGAGGAATTATTAAATATAAAAGTAGAGATAATGAGGTAGACAATGGAAAAATAACCTACCTAACTAATAATTCAAAACCTTATTGTTACAAAAAAAACCTAAGAAAATAGACAAACCACCAGCTAATTTCGTAAGGAAAAAGGGAAGGGAAGCAAAATTATACAAGGTAAGAAATGATAATACATAAATCTCTGTTAAAACATAAATATCTCATTTCATTTCACAATAAATTCCAGAAATTTTAGTACCGTCCATATCTTTGTTTCCTTGAGTTCATTTCTTCATAGACTCAACAGCAACTGCAACAACTGTTTAGAAGTTAGATGCATACAAACTTGTTATGGATAAGACTATTTTATCACTGACACAGTTTAGAATTGTTGGCTCATGATACTAATAAAAAGCAGACTACTTTTAGTTGGTTTCATTCTTTTAAAATTTTCTACACACAGTGCACCCCTTTCTTGCCTGTACCCAGGTAAGACCATTTCCATCGTCTCACCCTTGATACACAACTACATCCAACTACTTAATATTTCCTATTGAATAGTTTATTTTCATTATTTTTCTAATTCCCAAAAGATTTGCCTTATTCTCTGAATGTTTCTTTTTTATATCATGGATGAACTTCTTTCTTTTAACTCTTTGAGGATATTAATTTTATATATTTTGAGGGTTTTTATTTTGCTTTCTTCATTAGCATGAAGAGACTATATTTCCCCTGAGTCTCATTTTCAGTTTGTCTTTTTTATCACCTTTGTTTTATGTTAGAAACTTCCCTCCAATGTCTGGAGATCCTTGGTTTACTTATATTTAAGAAAATGCACTGAAAAGGCCATTTGCAAGGTCTCTATCCCTGTGGCTGAGTTTTTCCGAAGGTACAAAAGTAGATCTCACCATGGAGGTATTGAGTGGAGAAGAACCTAATTAGTTATGGGAGCCCTACCCCAAGTCAGATTCTTTCTCTCCAGAGGTCAGCACCAGCGAGGACTTCTCTAATCTTCTGCCCACAATGGAGATTAAAAAGGGGGCAACTATAGACTTCACTGCTAACCTGAGAGTTAAGAACAAGGGGCTGGAGTCTTCTTATTCAGACTTTCCGGTTTGTTGTCTTTCACTTCATGATCCTCTTTTCACTGTGGCTTCTGATCCACCTGCCTGACTGATCTCTGAGTTCCAGAGACCCTGCGTTTTTCAACTTCTCTGAACTCTTGCATTGGTAAGGGAAGGAGAGACACTTTCCTGGCTGCCAAACCTAGGGAGGGGATGGAAGATAGTTCTAAGTGGTATCCATTTAGGCTTTCACATCATTTTGATTTCTGCCCCATTCCCACAGGAACCTTCTTACACCTAGTGCCTCTAATTTTCTTTCCCCTCTGCAGAGAACACTTGGGCATCAACCTCTTCTGCTGTTAACTAGTGCTCAACAATCTGCTTGATATCTTCTGTGGTTTTGTGGATTTCTCTCTTTGTCACTCATTTCCTCCCTAATTGTCTTTGCTCTTGTGAGTGTATGCAATCTGTATCCTTTTACTGTTGTTTCATTAGGCTTTCCAGAGGGAGCAGAGGTAAATGAGTGTGTTCAATCTGTCAAATTTAACCAGAAGCTTGTATGTATAAGACTCTTCCTGTATGACATAATTAGAATAATAACATTAAAATTTATATACTGAAGCTGTCTGTAATTTTCAAGCATTTGGGTGGGTTTTCTTTTGCATTTTAAAAAAACTGTCCCATTAGGTGATCACTAATACTTGGTAAGTTTAACTTAGAAGAGAGAAGAAAATGTCTCTTAAAAAGACTCCAAATAAATTTTTTCTACTTATTTTAGGTATATTTAAAGTATACTTACTTTAAATATGTAGGTATATTTAAAGTATACTTATTTTAAATATGTAGGTATATTTAAAGTATACTTACTTTAAATATGTAGGTATATTTAAAGTATACTTACTTTAAATATGTAGGTATATTTAAAGTATACTTACTTTAAATATGTAGGTATATTTAAAGTATACTTACTTTAAATATGTAGGTATATTTAAAGTATACTTACTTTAAATATGTAGGTATATTTAAAGTATACTTACTTTAAATATGTAGGTATATTTAAAGTATACTTACTTTAAATATACTTAAAAATAAAACAAATATATTTATACAACCTGTGTTCAAAGTTGAATAAGTAATTATCAAATAATGAGAATTAAAAGGAAAGAAAAAACAAAATGTATCAAGAAGATTAACTTTTTTTCCCCACACTTCACTGGTGTTGAAATGTGTTATGAGCTATCTTTCTTTGTAATGCTTTTGGCACTTCACATTCATAGCAGATCAAAACTAGCATATGTTCTTTTCCTGATTTTCCATTTCTTCACTAACTTAAACATTGTGGAGACTTGGCTGTATTACTCACCAATGGTGGAATAAAGTAGTTGGCTTGAAATTGATTTAAATTAAATCTGATATTTCAAAGATACAAACCATGTTTTGACAGTATTACCACAACACCCATGAGGTATTATATGATCAGTTGGATGCATATATGTGTTTATCAGTTGGTCTTTTCTCATCTAGGAATACTTTTCATGATTGTATTGTTTTTCTTTCAGTTCAGTAATTTCCCTCAGAGAAAATCTAAAGGTTTCTTCTTTCCACACCCCACCCCCAGCCTTCCAGGAAAAATAAAGTAAAAAATAAATAAAAGAAAATAGATCGCCATGAGTTAGGGCAATGTCCTATATGTTCCAAGATAACATTTAGATATTTTAAGGAAAATATTTACTTTCAATGTGAAAGAACGTCTATGTATCCTTTCTAGAAAAAATATTTTTATTTCAGCTCACTAGTAAAATATGACATAGTCAGCATTCCAGGTCATTTAACGAAGGTATCTACATGTTCTTATTTTCCTTCTGGAACATTTTATTTACTACTTTACTGCTATAATATTTTTAAATAGCTAGAATATCTTCTGAAAATTATTTAACTAGGCTGTACTTCACTTTACTCCTCCAAGAGGATAAAGAATGTAGAATATGAATTGTTTTAACTTACATGCACTATCATGTGTTATTGCTTTAAGGACAACAAATGCCTGGAAAGACATGTAGAGGTGGTTAAGAGTAATGGACTCTTAAGCCAGACTACCTGAGTTCAGATCTTGTTTCCACCTGAGTTCAGATCTTGTCTTGTGGAAGCATGGCCCTTGATGTTCTCATTTTAAAAATAAGGCTAATAATAGTACCACATAAAAATGTTAAGAAATTTAAAGAAAGGTAAGACATAAAAAACATTACATAGGGCCAGTTACTTAGTAAAAACTCAATAAATGTTATGTATTAATTGTCATTATTATCATAAACTAGTAACAATATTATTATTATTATCATTATTACCAAATCAAGGAAGATCATTTTAAGATGTTGCCCAAGAATAGTCTGTTGTTAGATTTGGGACAGATCTTTAGGTCTTGAGTCCTGACTTCCTAGGCTTCCATTGACAAGCAAAATATATTTCAGAAAATGGTATAGAAAACAAATGTGAACTTAGTGGTAAAATATGTTAGGAAATTCATCATCCTATTTTGAAGTGACAGCAATATTAATAAATTTAAAATAGAATTTCTTTTTGCAACTGTTAATTGGCAGTCTAAGAAAAGCTCAAGCCAATTATGCATTTAGTGAATAACAAAAGAACAATTGCTATGTCTAAAACCATGAATGTCAGGGATTTTCCTTCAGAACATATTACAATTTAAAAATTAATAGCAATAACAAAGTTCCAGTTGGTTTTGGAAAGGAAACTATCCTTAATATCTCCATATTCAGACCTCAGTAAGTAATCTTAAAACTGATATGATTTATTGCACAATAGTGATATTCTTTTTTTATCCCCTTATTTTTCCAAACCTGTAGAATATTATTTCCTCTAATCTTAGTGATTTTCTCTTTAATTCTGAGTCTAAAAAACTTTGGGTTAGCACTTTCCACATATTACAATGACAGCGGAGTAATAGGCTAAAAATATTGTGGAAAAACAAAAAACAGTAGACTGAAGAATGTTACTATAGATTCTGTTTTCTTTAAAAAAATACTCTTTTTCCAGGAGCAACACTTATTTTAGTTCTTTCTTCATTTGCTTTTGACCTCAGATTTATGAAACTATTCAGAGCCATATTCTATATTTATCTTTTCCTGTTATAATTTCTTTCAAACTTACATTTCCTTCTGTCTTCCCAATTGATCTCATCAAGTAAACTAGGAGACTGGGAACTAACCTAAATCCTTCTTTCTTCCATATACTCTGCATTCAATCAATCATCATCTCATGCATTTTGCTTTTAAAAAATCTCTCAATTCCATTCTCTCTCTGTCTTTTCTGTCCCTATCTTAGTTCCTGTACCAGTCCCAAATATGAGGACTTGAAGATATAATCATCCTTGAAACATAGCCTTCAAACCCACTCTTTCCACGTTACTGTGAATGTGATCTCTATAAAACGTAATACCTTCAGAAGTCACACATTGCCCATAGGACAAATCTAGGCTTTTTAAGGTGAGAGATAAAGCCTGCTTTTGCTGGTTCCTGCCTACCTATTCAGTATCTTGCTTTGACCTTTGCACCAATGTACACTCAGTTTTTAAAGGATGCTTTTGCTCCCGCCAACCCACATACAACCAAAAGAGTTCTACTCCTTTTTCCTGTGATCAGGAAAAGTGAGTTTTATCAACCAAGACAAAGTTTCTTAGATAGATGGGAAAAAAAGATTGCAGATTGCTGTTGTAGGCTGTCCCCCTTCAATGATGAGATTGAGATTACACAAAAGAATGGAAGGTAGATGCATCTTTATCCTAATAAGTGTCTACTCTGGGTGCTGCCACAAAGCTTTCACAGATTTCCTAGTCATCAGTGGAACTGAGGCCACCAGTTTGGTCTCATAGGCAGAACAGTATATAAGGTTCTGTGTGAAAGCTTTGGCTTACACCAATGCCACCTCAGAGCTTTTATAGGTTGCTGACCCCTCAGCCTCAGCAATGCCACCTTAAGCATGCCTGGAAGGAAATTTACATATGTTTGTGATTGACAGCCTCTTAGGCAGGTAGCTCCCAATGGTCCTCCCCTCCTGATATTCATGCACGTATGCTACCTCCTTCCCTCGAATAAGTTGGACTTTATGACTCACTTTTAACAAATAGAATACAGCAAAGATTATGGTACGTCACTCTTGAAATTGGGTCATAAAAAGACTGTGGTTTCCTTCTTGAGCGCTCTCTCTTAGATGGCTCATTCTGGGGGAAGCAAGGTGACATGTTATGAGCGGTCCTGGGAAGAAACCCACTTGAGTGAGCTTGGGAATTAAACCTTTATTTCAGTCAAGCCTTGAGATGACTGTAGCCCTGGTCAACAGCTTGACTACAGTCTCCTGAGAGACCCTGAGACAGAGGCACACAGTTCGGCTGGGACCAGATTCTTAGCTCACAAAAACTGTAAAATAATAAATGTTTGTTATTTTAAGCTGCTAAATTTTAGGGGTCATTTGAGCAGTAAATAACCAATACACTGTTCCTGACAACTGTCTCACCTCCTTGCAATGCATTGGCTGCCATTAGCTTAATTACACTGTTAAAGTACTGAACGACTCTAGAAATTCCCATACACACCGAGTTGTTTCATTTCTTCCCTCCTTTTCACATGCCTTTCTTCTTCCTATCTGCCCTTCATCTTCACTTGTTTTCTAGTCTTACTCTGAGATTCCTGAGATGGTAAACTTACATAGCACTTCCTCTCTATTATTTCTATGCTTTGTACCTACTGTTGACTTTCTATTGTAATGATTTGAGAGATCTTCTGACTCATAAACATATAACCTAATTCTATGTGCCTCTTTTCTCTGTGTGTGTGTTTAAAGATGACACCTACTTTTCCTCTTGGAACATATAAAGTAAAACCTTTGTGAGAGTAGTAGGTCCCTGGTTTATTTATTTATTTTTTTAATTTTTGAGAGCTTCAAAATGCCAATCAAATCACATATTGAAGCAGGTACAAGGTAGTTCCACATTGTTGGAATAAACGTTAAGTTAGACTATATGGGTAAAAAAAAACAGACACAGTAAAATCACCATATCTTCTGCATTTTGAAAATGCCCTGTGGCAATTTTCCTAGAAACCTCCACTGACAATAAAAAGGAAGGCATGCATGAGGAAATGCACAATAATGGCTTGTAAAGTAACTTTCAAATTACAAGAAGTCAAACGTTCTGGTTTCTGTCAGGGCCCAGTGACCATTACCAAGCTTTAATGGGTGCAGGTGTGGTTGGTTCTTAACATGTTTTTGTTTTTACTTAATCCCATTATCATTGGCTGTTACCCCAGTGCCCAATCCATCTGTTCACCCTCATCGTTCACTCATTTAGCACTGCCTTGGCAAGCTCAGTTTACCAATGGAAAGGAAAAAAATTCCTTGATTTCACCATAATCTAGTAGTGAGTGACCTTGTATTGTTAAGTTCATTGGCCTAAAACTATAGAAGCCTTTGGCCAAGTTGATTTTCATCAGCTTTTCATGCGTTTTCTCATAATGAATGTCACGATTATGACCAGTTCATATCCTAGGTATAGAATTCTAAAAAATCCCTGACTTTTTAAATTCTCATCAACCCTCAGTGTGGTTCTTTACTGATTTATTTCTATAATTCATAATTTTTATTATCAGCTTCTCATGTGTTTGCCATGCTATAACCCCAAATTGCCTCATTTCTGAAAGCTTTCATAAACTTTTCTTTTTGTTATGTGATTTCTCCTTTAAAATGCTGTGCAAATATTTCCCTGCATTAAAAAAATATATATTGTATGTTTTGAGTGTAGACACTGAAAGCAGGAAAAAGACCAATCTGATTGGAAGCGTTCCAGGAAGGTTGGAATATTTGAAAGAAAGCGTTCAGTTTCATGGTTTTCCTTCATAAATCTTGCTGTTTACTTGGAGGAAAGCCATAGATACTCTGGGAATTTGCTTTAAGAATCACACACCTTGACCTATTAGCTCTCCTTGCTGTTTCCAGATGCATAGAATGACCTGCTGCTTATTCTTCGATTACACATTAACCTTGCTTCCTCAGCTTTTCAATAATTAAGAAATTATCTTCCCTTTTGACTGGAAATACAGAACACAGTGAGACCACATACAAGGGTTAGTTAAGACATGCATACGAGTTTTCATCTACTTAGCCGATAAAGAAAAGAAACAGCAACTGTAGAAGAATTATTTTGCAACACTGTAATATTTAATTATTACTGTTCCAATCAACTTTTAGATGCAGAGTAGCATTTGTCCCTAAGGGTCATTATTCTCCTTTTTCCCCACGAATTCCTCTTCTAACTTCAAGATCAACTTGAGAAAAGTATTCTCTGATACCCTTTCCTGAGTCCCCACGCTGAGTAATTGTCACATTGCAGTATTCTTTTCTGTTTACTCTAGACTTTGACTCATTCTCCTCTGTATTCCTCATGTTAGAAAAGAGTCTGTTACATAATTGACTCTCAACAAATGTTTTGAGGAAAGGCAGCAAGAATGAACTTCAGGATAAATTTTTCATTGTTTCCCAAGAGCTATGACAATAAATTTAGCATTGTTTTCTACCTCTTGATGAATTATAAGCCTTATTGAAGCACTTGGCCTGGGTTACTTTTAAAACTCCCTGGAATATACACGTATACTACTAAATCAGTATTAATTGGGCCCACATCAGTAATGTGATTACGGTTGCTTACCATCTGCATGTGTCTATAATTTTGAGACAATAATATATTAAGTTCTGCATATAATAATTTTGAAGTTTACATAAATCTACTAGCCTGAACTATAACTGAAAATCTATGAATGGGTATTAAATATAAATTAACACTTGTAAAGGCATGCAAATAAATTTTTAATGAACTACCAAGTTACTCTTTGAACTTATGCCAATTTTAATGAACAGCTCATTTTGTCTCAGCTTAACGTAGGGCATTAGAAAGGGAATAAAATAAGAAGTGTATAGACAGAGCTCTTATAGGAAAAATAAGGTAGTTTCTAATACCAGTCATTAAATTTATTTATTCATTTCCTCAGTCATTCATGAAATAATTATTGGGTTTCTAAAAAGCGCCAGGCACCATTCTAGTTCTAGGCTGTAGCAGGAGAGAAAACAAATTCCCTACCCTCAAGGAGGTGAAATTATAGTGGTGGAGACAGACCATAAACAAATCTATCATATACTGATGATAAAGAGACACAGATAGATAGACAGACAGACAGATAGAAAGAATAATGTCAGCCTCTGATAAGTGCTATGAAGAAAACTGACGGGTCAGAGAATGAGTGGGCTATTTTGATAGGTGGTAAGAGGAGAGCTCTTTATCAGAATGATGATATCAGGATCTGAAAAGGTTTTCTACAAGTGAGATAATTTTGAAGAATATATGCATCTAACAACTTCTGTATTTGACTCAACCTGATTGTGTAGCTTGTTGTCAAATTTGATATTTATTTTATATGTCATTGAAACATTGTGTGAGTATATATATAGTGTGTGTTTACACTCACAATGTGTCTGTTATATAATACTGTGTTTCATTCATAACAAGGTTCAAGCAACTTTTCAAACTTATTTTGTAAATAATCATTAAATTATTAGGGTTTCTTTGAGGTATGTTGGCAGGTAATTAGTTAATAGCAAACAGTCGGGTATGATTTTTATCTCTAGGAAGAAGTTGGGTTGAAGTCATTGGTTTCTTTTTCAAGTTCAGGTAGCTGGTAACATTTTCAGACAAGATAGAATTTTGTTCTCTTCATCAGCAGTTAGGAGTTGGATCTGAGAGAACGTATTGCCCCTAAAATTAAATCAAACTGTTTTACTCCCATTTAGTGAGATATTGATTACACAAGGAAATATTAGGTTTTGAAAGAATATATCTAGATAGATAAAACAATGCTTATTTCTTCCTTATAGAGGAGATCTAAATCCTTGACCAAAAAATCATAAAAATAACTGATAAATATGCATTTAAATTCATAAAATACACTTGATTTCAAAAAGTTAATGTACTGTCATGTGTGGTCAGAAGCCAAGCTTCATTCCACATTGAGCAATGCTCACTCTTGGTCCATAATTCCTTGAATTTCCTATGCTAATCCTGTAACTTGGAATGTAAATGGTAAAGGAGCAATCTCAAACCAGCACAGAAATATTCAGCAAAAAGTATTTGTAGAACTATGACTTATACACATATAACTTGTGGCTAGAAATGACAAAAAAGGAAGGAAAATTTTAAACATCATAACCCAACCTAATTCTTTAGATAATTTGTATTTATTTATACTATTTTCTATATATACACATACATACATACACACAAACACACACACACACAGGTTCATCTGATCCCGTGGTTAGCTTTTGACCTCTGATAAAATAGGAAATGCATTTTATGATAGCCATTAATACATGCATATAAATGTTTATAAATATAAAATAATGTTAAATTGAATTTTGAGTCTACAATATATAATGACTTGGTTTTCATGAACTATTTTCTGGGTTAGCCTAAGTAGGGATCTTTAAAAGAGACTATTCAGCTTCTCAGTGGTATTTGAGAATGAGTAGAATTGAAATCTATAAAATATGACTTAATTTGCCACATGTCAGAAGCCATAAAAGCAAATGTATCTAAAGGTCTTTCATGCCTACATGTATAACACAAGTGGTCTTTTTCATCATTTATAGTAAATATGATTATTGCCAGATTATAAATATAGACCCAGGCTGTTCCTTGGGAAATTTAGTTCAATCTGTTTTCAACTCTTTACAGATGTGAGTTTTCCATAAAGATAATATCTTTGTATTTTGCTACAAACTGTAAGTTAGATTATTTCAGTTATCTCTAAAAGGTATACGATAACATTACTTAAGTAATTTAGGTTAGGACTGAATGTTCATGATTTTTTGTGAAAGAAGATAATAGAAGAAAAAGGTAGGAAAATAAGATGGCAGTTTCTTCACAACAGAGACATCTCATTTTAAAGACAGCAATATAATGACCTTATAAGAAGTGCTATTGCTGTCTTTCCATTGTCCAGATGTCCTAGAAAGAATCCAAGGACACTGTGCCTCATTTAGGTCCTAGTTGTAATCCCTGCTATGTCTGTGTCTCTGTTTGTAACCCTGACCAGCCAACTCAGAGATGTTTACTATAGTTCATAAGAACAGGGGGAAAATAGTGGAAAATAGATGAATAGGCACTTATTTTCACTTTTGAAAAACTTGATATACATATTTTACTAATGCAGGTCAGCCCTGACATTTTGCATGTTAGGACACCATTCTTGGCAAATAATCCTGCTTCCCTGCCTATGAGCACCTCCTTTCTCTTACCTTTTATGGTTTTCTTGTTTTCCTTTTTAAAGGCTGTTCACTTTATTAATTCCTATTAACATACAAGATCTACCCAGCATATAAATTATTCCTTTATGCATTTATATAGTTTACAGGAAGTACATTGATTTTTTAAGAATTTGACCACCTTTTATAATAATAAGCCTCAAATTTCTCCTCAACTTGAGAAAGTGAGTTCCATGATTGAAAGAAATCCAAATCATCTCAGATACAGATCACTTCAAAAATTATGCAAAATACTACTCCACTGGTTGGGAAGTTGGGTTGGTCACCTTATATGTGGCAGTGAAGGATAAGAAAACATTTCTGATAGATGAATAAAAGCATTCTGAACTAAGGCTTGCCCTACCAAAGAGGAATTTCCAATGTATTATTTGTTTCAACCAAGACAAAGCCAAATGACTCATCTGGCCAAAAAAATTGAAAAGGACAGATAAACACTGACTTTAAAATGAAGATCATAAACATACAAAGTGTCTAAGCCAACTCCACAGTGTAGGCAGGCATTAAGTCACAGAGAAGGACATGACCTCGAAGCAGTGACACAGCAAATCTTCAGAAATGGTGGCTGCACATCACTGTGTTGTAACACCTCAATACTCACGTTTGGTGATTCATCCAGAGGCCATGTGCCTTAGCCCATCTTGTAGTGAAATCTCAAAGAGATATTTCTAATCTGCTCCACATGCCCTCTGAAAATGTTCAGATGGTTACAGGCAAGGAAGCAAAATATGATGTCCTATACTCAATAAAAATAATGTTTGAATAAGGTGCAATATATTTTAAGAGCTAACATATAAAGATCTTCCACTAGTCTCTTTTTGGGAGTATTGCTCTACAATGTTGTGTTACTTTCTGCTGTACAACAAAATGAATCAGCTATATGTATACATATATCCCCTCCCTCTTGGACCTCCCTTCCCATTCCCCCCACCCCTGTCTCACCCCTGTAGGTCATCACAGATCACCGAGCTGAGCTCCCTGTGCTATACCACAGGTTCCCACTAGCTATCTATTTTACACATAGTAGTGTATTTATGTCGAATCTAATCTCCCAATTCATCCCACCCTCTCCTCCCCCCACTGTGTCCACATGTCCGTTCTCTACATCTGCATCTCTATTCCTGCCCTGGAAATAGGTTCATCTGTACTACTAGTATGGATATCATTATCTCATTTCGTCCCAACTGCAATCCTGTGGGTTATCAATTGTTATCCCCACTTTACACACAAAGAAACAGAATGAGAGACTGCCTTCTTGAATTGGGTGTTGTCTGCAACTTCTGCTCATGGTCCTGAAGCTGAAGTGACAGGCGCAGCCACATCGCACCAGGAACTCTGGTCTGAGGTGCTGGGAGCAAGGCCTCTGCACACAGCACCCTGTGAGCAAGTGAAACCAGACTAAGCACAAAGGAAAGGAAAAAAAAATCTTGCAAGATCTTGGTTCCCAGGCCAGAGGTCAGGCCCAAGCTCCTGTGGTGAGAGCTCCAAGTCCAAACCACTGGACTAACAGGGCACCTCAGACCCCAGGGAATATTAATCTGAGTGAGGCCTCCTGGAGGTCCTCGTCTCAGCACCAAGACCCAGCTCTGTCCAACTGCCTGCAAACTCCAGTGCTGGACGTCTCAGGACAAACAACCAGTAAGAAAGGAGTACAGCAACCCATCAAAAAAAGAAATGACAAAAAAAATGTCACAAACGAATGAGCAAGGTAAAAGCCTACAAAACCAAATAAATGAAGATGAAATAGGCAGTCTACCTGAAAAAGAATTCAGAGTAATGACAGTAAAGATGATCCAAAATCTTGGAAACAGAATGGAGAAAATGAAAGAAACGTTTAACAAGGATCTAGAAGAACTAAAGAGCAAACAGTGATGAACAATGCAATAACAAAAATTAAAAATACTCTAGAAGGAATCAATAGCAGAATAACTGAGGCAGAAGAATGGTAAGTGAGCAGGAAGATAAAATGGTGGAAATAACGGCCAGGGAGCAGAATAAAGAAAAAAGAATGAAAAAAATTGAAGACAGTCTCAGACACCTCTGTGACAACATTGAACACACCAACATTCGAATTATAGGGGTCCCAGAAGAAGAAGAGAAAAAGAAAGCGTCTGAAAAAATATTTGAAGAGATTATAGTCGAAAACTTACCTAACATGGGATAGGAAATAGTCAAGTCCAGAAAGCACAGAGAGTACCATACAGGATAAACCCAAAGAGAAACACACCGAGACACATATTAATCAAACTATAAAGAATTAAATACAAAGAAAAAATATTAAAAGCAGCAAGAGAAAAGCAACAAATAACATACAAGGGAATCCCCATAAGGTTAACAGCTGATCTTTCAGCAGAAACTCTGCAAGCCAGAAGGGAATGGCAAAACATATTTAAAGTGATGAAAGGGAAAAACCTACAACCATAATTACTCTACCCAGCAAGGATCTCATTCAGATTTGATGAAATTAAAACCGTTACAGATAAGCAAAAGTTAAGAGAATTCAGCACCACCAAACGTGCTTTACAACAAATGCTAAAGGCAGGAAACACAAGAGAAGGAAAAGGCTTACAAAAACAAACCAAAAACAATTGAGAAAATAGTAATAGGAACATACAAATTGATAACTGCCTTAAATGTAAATGGATTAAATGCTCCAACCAAAAGACATAGACTGGCTGAATGGATATAAAAACAAGACCTGTACATATGCTGTCTACAAGAGATCCACTTCAGACCTAGGGACACATACAGACTGAAAGTGAGGGGATGGAAAAAGATATTCCATGCAAATGGAAAACAAAAGAAAGCTGGAGTAGCAATTCTCATATCACAAAAAATACACTTTAAAATAAAGACTATTATAAGAGACAAAGAATGACACTACATAATGATCAAGGTATCAATCCAAGAAGAAGATATAACAGTTGTAAATATTTATGCACCCAACATAGGAGCACCTCAATATATAAGGCAAATGCTAACAGCCATAAAAGGGGAAATCAATAGTAACACAGTCATAATAGGGGACTTTAACACCCCACTTTCACCAATGGACAGATCATCCAAAATGAAAATAAATAAGGAAACATGAGCTGTAAATGACACATTAACCAAGATGGACTTAATTGATATTTATGGGACATTCCATCCAAAAACAACAGAATACACTTTCTTCTTAAGTGCTCATGGAACATCATCCAGGATAGATCACATCTTGGGTCACAAATCAAGCCTTGGTAAATTTAAGAAAATTGAAATCATATCAAGTATCTTTTCCAACCACAATGCTATGAGAGTAGATATCAATTACAGGAAAAAAATCTGTAAAGAATATAAACACATGGAGAATAAACAACATGCTACTAAATAACCAAGAGATCACTGAAGAAATCAAAGAGGAAATCAAAAAATACCAAGAAACAAATGACAATGAAAACATGACAACCCAAAATCTATGGGATGCAGCAAAAGCAGTTCTAATAAGGAAGTTTATAGCAATACAATCCTACCTCAAGAAACAACAAACATCTCAAATAAACAACCTAAACTTACACCTAAAGCAATTAGAGAAAGAAGAACAAAACCTCCCAAAATTAGCAGAAGGAAAGAAATCATAAAGATAAGATCAGAAATAAATGAAAATGAAATGAAGGAAACAGTAGCAAATATCAATAAAACTAAAAGCTTGTTTTTTGAGAAGATAAACAAAATTGATAAACCATTAGCCAGACTCATCAAGAGAAAAAGGGAGAAGACTCAAATCAATAGAATTAGAAATGAAAAAGGAGAAGTAACAACTGATACTGTGGAAATACAAATGATCATGAGAGATTACTACAAGCAACTCTATGCCAATAAAATGGACAACCGGGAAGAAATGGACAAATTCTTAGAAATGCACAACCTGCCGACACTGAACCAGGAAGAAATAGAAAATATGAACACACCAATCACAAGCACTAAAATTGAAACTGTGTTTAAAAATCTTCCAACAAACAAAAGCCCAGGACCAGAATTCACAGGCGAATTCTATCAAACATTTAGAGAAGAGCTAAAACCTATCCTTCTCAAACTCTTCCAAAATATAGCAGAGGGAGGAACGCTCCCAAACTGATTCTACCAGGTGACAATCACCCTGATACCAAAACCAGACAAAGATGTCCCCAAAAAAGAAAACTACAGGCCAATATCAGTGATGAACATAGATGCCAAAATCTTCAACAAAATACTAACAAACAGAATCCAACAGCACATTAAAAGGATCATACACCATGATCAAGTGGGGTTTATCCCAAGAATGCAAGAATTCTTCAATATACGCAAATCAATCAACGTGATACACCATATTAACAAATTGAAGGATAAAAACCATATGATAATCTCAATAGCTGCAGAAAAAGCTGTTGACAAAATTCAACAGCCATTTATGGTAAAAACCGTCTGGAAAGTAGGCATAGAGGGAACCTACCTCAACATAATAAAGGCCATATATGACAAACCCTCAGCCAACATCGTTCTCAATGGTGAAAAACTGAAACAATTTCCACTAAGATCAGGAGCAAGACAAGGCTGCCCACTCTCACCACTATTACTCAAAATAGTTTTGGAAGTTTTAGCCACAGCAAACAGAAAAGAAAAAGAAATAAAACGAATCCAAATCAGAAAAGAAGAAGTAAAACTGTCACTGTTTGCAGATGACATGATACTATACTTAGAGAATCCTAAAGATACTACCAGAAATCTACTAGAGTTAATCAATGAATTTGGTAGCGTAGCAGGATACAAAATTAATGCACAGAAATCTCTTATATTCCTATACACTAATGATGAAAAATCTGGAAGAGAAATTGAGGAAACATTCCCATTTACCACTGCAACAAAAAGAATAAGATACCTAGGAATAAACCTACCTAAGGAGACAAAAGACCTGTATGCAGAAAACTATAAGACATTGATGAAAGAAATTAAAGATGATACAAACAGATGCAGAGATATACCATGTTCTTGGATTGGAAGAATCAATATTGTGAAAATGACTATACTACCCAAAGCAATTTACAGATTCAGTGCAATCCCTATCAAACTACCAGTGGCATTTTTCACAGAATGAGAACAAAAAATTTCACAATTTATATGGAAACAACAAAAGACCCCGAATAGCCAAAGCAATCTTGAGAAAGCAAAACGGAGCTGGAGGAATCAGGCCCCCTGACTTCAGACTATACTACAAAGCTACAGTAATCAATACAGTATGGACTGGCACAAAAACAGAAATATAGATCAATGGAACAGGATAGAAAGCCCAGAGATAAACCCAAACACATATGGTCACCTCATCTTTGATAAAAGAGGCAAGAGTATACAATGGAGGAAAGACAGCCTCTTCAGTAAGTGGTGCTGGGAATATGACAGCCACAGGTAAAAGAACGAAATTAGAACACTTCCTAACTCCATACACAAAAATAAACTCAAAATGGATTAAAGACCTAAGTGTAAGGCCAGACACTATAAAAGTCTTAGAGGAAAAAACATAGGCAGAACAGCCTATCACATAAATCACAGCAAGATCCTTTTTGACCCACTTCCTAGAGAAATGGAAATAAAAACAAAAATAAACAAATGGGACCTAATGAAACTTAAAAGCTTTTGCTCAGCAAAGGAAACCATAACCAAGACGAAAAGACAACCCTCAGAATGGGAGAAAATATTTGCAAACAAAGCACTGACAAAAGATTAATCTCCAAAATATATAAGCAGCTCATGCAGCTCAATATCAGAAAAACAAACAACCCAATCAAAAATCGGTAGAAGACCTAAATAGACATTTCTCCAAAGAAAATATACAGATTGCCAACAAACATATGAAAAGATGCTCAGCATCACTAATCATTAGTGAAATGCAAATCAAAAGTACAATGAGGTATCACCTCACACCAGTTAGAATGGCCATCATCAAAAAATATACAAACAATAAATGCTGGAGAGGGTGTGGAGAAAAGGGAACCCTTTGCACTGTTGGTGGGAATGTAAATTGATATAGCCACTATGGAGAACAGTATCGAGGTTCCTTTAAAAACTAAAAATAGAACTACCATATGACCCAGCAATCCCACTACTGGGCATATAGCCTGAGAAAACCATAATTCAAAAAGAGTCATGTGCCACAATGTTCATTGCAGCACTATTTACAATAGCCAGGACGTGGAAGCAACCTAAGTGTCCATCGACAGATGAATGGATTAAGAAGGTGTGACACATATATACAATGGAATATTACTCAACCATAAAAAGAAATGAAATTGAGTTATTTGTAGTGAGGTGGATGGACCTAGAGTCAGTCATACAGAGAGCAATAAGTCAGAAAGAGAAACACAAATGCCATATGCCAGCACATATGTATGGAATCTAAAAAAAAAAAAAAAATAGTTCTGATGAAACTAGGGGCAGGACAGGTATAAAGACACAGATGTAGAGAATGGACTTGAGGACATGGGGAGGGGGAATGGTAATCTGGGATGAAGTAAGAGAGTAACATTGACATACATACACTACCAAATATAAAATAGCTAGTGGGAAGCAGCTGCATAGCACAGGGAGATCAGCTTGGTGCTTTGCGACCACCTAGAGGAATAGGGTAAGGAGGGCGGGAGGGAGACGCAAGAGGGAGGGGATATGGGGATATACATATGCATATAGCTGATTCACTTTGTTATATAGCAGAAACTAACACAACATTGTAAAGCAATTACACTCCAATAAAGATGTTAAAAAAAAAAAAAGAAACAGAATGAGATGAATTAAGGAGTTTGTGAAAGGTTATGCCTTGATGGTATGTATGAAATTAATGACATAGTTTGTATAAAAATAATATTACTAAAATGACCAGCAGATCCAACATAATATGAACCAAACCTTAATTAATTAAGTTACAGGTTGTAATATTGCATGTGGGTATGATGCACCAAATTAAATTTCCTTTATATGTTTCTAGTAAGTCTTCAAAAAGATTGCATTCAGTTTGAGAATTGTGTTTATAGGTCTCATTTAGTAAAAATGAAGTATAGAGTAGCATTTTTTTAACTTCTTTAATAAACTTTTTATTTTAAAATAGATTTAGATTTACAGAAAATTTGTGATGGTAATATAGAGTTCCCATATACCACATACCCAGTTTACACTACTATTAATGTCTTACATCAGTTTGAAACATTTATCAGAATTAATGAACCAATATTGATTAATTATTATTGACTAAAGTCCCTACTTTATTCAGATTTCCTTAGTTTTTACCAAAGGTCCTTTTTCTCCTCCAGGGTCCCATCTAGGATATTGCATTAGATTTAATCATCATGTTTCCTTAGGCTCTTCTTGGCTTCTCTGTTTTTGAAGACTTGACAATTTTGAGGCGTACTGGTCAGAACATCCCTCAGTAGGGATTTGTGTGATTGTGTTTTCATTTGCCTGATATGTGTCTTGAGCTAAGAAATTTCCCAAGGAATTCAAATTCTACCCCAGTTTCCTAGAATCTTCTGGCTATCAATCCTATCTGAGTTGAGGTAGACATGTTGTAAAAACCCAAGGTACAAGCAATTTAGGACCTGGAGCTTTTCTGCAAGTAAAAATTTGGAAATATCACAGAAAACAAAAAGGACCTATGCCTGAGTCTTGGTTCGACCACTCATTAGATTTTTGTACTGAGGCAAATAAATTAATCTCCTAGAGCCAGTTTACTCATCAGTAAAGGGCCACCTTCCACTTTAGAGGATGTTCTAAGGATTAAAATAAATGAAGCATGCTACGTTTCTGATATAGTTCCTTGACATAATGTTATTAATAAGTAGTAGCTTTAAAAATATTATTAGATACCACATGTAAAGAGTTGGGCACAGCACAGGGCTTTATAAGAATCTATTAAAAATGAGTGACTTGAGAAGTAAGCCTACTTAATTTGTGAAAATATTTAATTTGGAAATATATACTGTTATACTAAGGGAAGTAACATTTTTTGCACTTGGTTTCACTAGAATCTATTCAGCTTTTAGGGTACCAAAATTTCGTTGTTCATCAAATTTAGAGGTTGATATCAATCAGGTTGTCGTGACTTCCTTCAGGAGCAGAGATAGGTCAGCTCCTTAGTGTCTAATCACCCTTGAGTAACTAATGATTAAAATTACATTCATAGTCAAACAAGAGTTAATTCTATAGTGAAAATAATCTAGTATTGGGACAGACGGCTGTTTTTATAGACTTCTATTCAAGTGGATAGTGAAAATAGAAAAAAGATAGTATATAGTCTAACTGAAATGCATTTTTTATTTAGCCTGTAAAAAGTAACCTAATCAAGCCCATTCAAAGTTTGTGTGCACAAATAAGGCCATTAGAAAAACAAACTAGAAACTAGGAAATGGTCGTCAGAATATGACAAGCTGGGTAAGACTGAGTGATCATGATAATAAGTACTGGCCTTTGTATCCATGGCTTTAAAGAAACCAGAATGGGCTCAATGGAAATTGGGCTCTGAGCCCAAGAAGAATTAGGCAAGGAGCCTAAAGGAAATTTAATGTTCTCTGCTTCTTCTTTCTGCTTTCTATTTAATTTGGTTTTGGAAGAAATCTCTATTTACAGACCAATTTTAAGTTTATCTGAAGCAGGTGGAAGATGGTTTTAAGCCTACTGAGATGGAGAAGCAGAGAAAGATACAGGAAAAAAAGGAGAGGGCGCCACTGGTGTATGTCAGAGAGACCGTCGAAATCTTTGCAGATAGGATTTGATGCTCTGTAATATAAAGGAGATTTATAGCTTTTGCCTGGGTGAGCTGGATATTTGATTGTTTGTCTTTGTTTCATAGTTTAGCTAATCTGCCCTCCATTATTGTAATAGAATTGTATTAATTTCAAAAAAGCACTGGAATAGTTTGATTTTCTAGACAACAGTTCCATGAAATAGGTTCCATATATTTGTAAAGTATATCTAAATATAAAGAGGCCTTAGAAATAATACATCCAGTAGGAATATAAATTTATTTGCTCCAAGCAGTATATAGAAGTTATTTATACATGTGTACTATGGTTAAATGCTCTTTAAGATTTTACTAAGTAAAGTTTCAGAATATATCAGGTATGGAAGAAACTTTATAGTTTAATATATACACAGTACATGACTAAGAAATTTACAAATGAACTTACTCCACGGCTCTTTAAGTTTTCAATAAATGTAAATGCTAGCTTGATAGTGATCTTAATTTTACTAAATGTAGTCAAATTCTGTTTTAAGCAAAGGGCATAATAATTATCACATCAATTCCAGACACCAAAGTCTAAGGTGGACTCAGAAGTAAATCAATTGAAACAATTGGCAGAATATCTGAAATCAACAATTAATTAAATTCATGAAATTTTAGAACATAAGTAGATGATGCACAAAATAATTCCTTTCCAGCTCTAGGGACTGGGGTTGCCATTTTTGAGTGGAAGAGCTCTCACAAATAGAATAAGAGGAACCAAATATAACAAAGAAGATATGCAATTAATAAACTGAATAATCGAGTGATGCTAAGGTGATGCTTATTATATCCTAATGAGTTGATTATATAATTAAGCTCTAAAGAATGCAATTTGGCACATTAAAAGTATCACTATTAAATATAAAATAAAAATTGAAACTGGAGAAAAAGGTATTTTGACCAGAATCCTGAGTTCCGGCTAGGTTTGTTGCTTAAAATCTCTATTTTTTTTTTTTATTATTATTATTTATTTATTTATGGCTGTGTTGGGTCTTCATTTCTGTGCGAGGGCTTTCTCTAGTTGTGGCAAGCGGGGGCCACTCTTCATCGCGGTGCGCGGGCCTCTCACTATCGCGGCCTCTCTTGTTGCAGAGCACAGGCTCCAGACGCGCAGGCTCAGTAATTGTGGCTCACGGGCCCAGCTGCTCTGGGCATGTGGGATCTTCCCAGACCAGGGCTTGAACCTGTGTCCCCTGCATTGGCAGGCAGATTCTCAACCACTGCGCCACCAGGGAAGCCCAAAATCTCTATTTTTTAACAAACATTTTCATGTTGGGACCATCTATAAGTTGGAATTGTTTTATCTATAAGTAATATTGTGGTGCAGATTAATTGAATCTGGTATAGGCTCCAAATGAAAACACTTAGAAAATTGTAAAATGCCATCGAAAGCAAATATTATTGTCTCTGTTAAAGGCATGTGCTCTTCCCAAATTAGCACATTCAACAGCCTTCACACTGAACATATTTCTGGATAATAATTATAATTATAATCATAGGAAATACAGACTCATTTGGTAGTCTAATTGTTTACTGCTTCGAGAGAACAAAACAACATTAAAATTAATGAACTTTGAGGCTCTCAATATAGCCAATATTTCTGAACACATTTTGCAAAGTTGGGAAAAAAAGAATGGCTACATGCACAAAAAAGAAATATTCTTGCATCCAAGCTTTCTGTATTTTATTTTAATTTTTTTTAAGGAGGAGCATAGTGGAACTAGAAAGCCTCAGTGAAATTAATCAGTGAGCAAACAAATGACAACCTTGTGTTTAGAGCTCAGCTGGCTTACAGATGAGTCAGTTTTCTTCTTCCATTACAGATGCCATTAGCATATCTATGGACAATATCCCAAGCATCCAGCTCTGTTTCCTTAAAGCAAGGCAGTAGTTCTAAACAGTCAGAGTCTGTGATTTCACAACTAATCAAATTACTTTGACAAGGAGAAGTCACTTTAAAAAAAAAAAAAAAAAAGGAGGTTGCCAAGACTGTTGGTACTTAACCTTAAGCACAGTGGTATGCCTTCATAGCTATGCAATTGTTAGCTGAGGGCTTTCTAATCTGCTCATTGGGATTATCAGTGGTTTAAGGGGAGCTGCTCTTTAGCACCCAGCAGTTAGTAGGTACACATCATATTAATGGAATGATAAAGATTTATCACATTGAATAGAGTTGCTGGGATTTAACTGCCCTTGTCTGGATTTCTTAAAAATCAATATTCCAAGCAAAGATTGATGTCTATCATGTTCTTTCTCTTTCCCTTTTTCCACGTCTCTTTGCTTCATTCTTATAATGACACTTCCCAGATTTCCACAGGTTTCAGCCCTGTAGTTTGTCTTGGGATAGCAAGAGGCAGCTATTAGCCAACCAGTGATGATTTTGTTTCTATGTGCATGTGTCTGTTCCACTGGGACACAAATTTTACCTAATTAAAATTATTTCTGATATGGATAGGGAGATTCCTTAATTTCAGTGAGTTTGATGTGATATATATGAGAGTTGACATAGTTCTTAGGAAATATGATTTAAAACTGGCCAGAACTTTGTAAGAGAAAGATTAGGGTCAATAACAGATAGAGGAAACAAACACCAGACATTTGAGTTGTTTCTGGTTTGGGCTATCATGAATAATGCTGGTGTGGACATTCTTTTATGGTGGACTTGTGCAAACATTACTATAGGAAATATACATATATATATATATATGTGTGTGTGTGTATGAAATAGCAGTAGAATTGCTGGGCCATAGGTTGTTTTTAGGCCCACATTTAGTAGAAAATATTAACAGGTGTCCGTAGTAGTTTCAACAGTTTATGTGCCTACTGGTGTGTGAGACTTGCAGTTTGTCTGCAACCTCACCAAAACATGAGATTGTTGACCTTTTATAGCCATTCTGGTGAGTTTATAGAGGTACCACATTGTGGTATAAATGTGCATTTTCTTGATTTCTAATGGAGTTGACAATTTTTTTCATGTATACTGGCCACTTAGATATCTCTTTGGTGAGGTTATGGAAGCAATTGTGAATTTTTTATTGGTTTGTCTTTTGCTGGTTGATTTGTAAGTGTTCTTTACATACTTTGTACTGAGGCTTCTGTCCATTACGTGGGTTGTAAACATGATTTCTCACTCTATACCTTGCCTTTACATTTATTTCCTTAATGGGGTGTCAGTGAACAGACACTCCCAATATGAATGTAGTCCAGTTTGTTAATCTTCTTCTTCATGAGACTATAGCTATATATAAGATAGTTATATAGTAGAGTTCTGAAGCCAATTTTCACTTCCTTTTCTTGACTATCTTGTCGGCAGTCATGGACAATAAGAATAATCCTGGCTATGATTTCTTTTCTTTTCTTTTTTTTTTTTTTTAACATTTTTAAGCAATAATTTTATTTTTTTTAAAATAGATCTTTATTGGAGTATAATTGCCTGACAAGACTGTGTTAGTTTCTGTTGTACAGATTCCATATATATGTGTTAACATACGGTCTTTGTTTTTCTCTTTCTGACTTACTTCACTCTGTATGACAGACTCTAGGTCCATCCACCTCACTACAAATAACTCCATTTCGTTTACTTTTATGGCTGAGTAATATTCCATTGTATATATGTGCCACATCTTCTTTATCCATTCAACTATCAATGGACACTTAGGTTGCTTCCATGTCCTGGCTATTTTTTTTTTTTAACATTTTTATTGGAGTATAATTGCTTTACAATGGTGTGTTAGTTTCCGCTTTATAACAAAGTGAATCAATCATACATATACATGTATCCCCATGTCTCCTCCCTTTTGCATCTCCCTCCCACCCTCCCTATCCCACCCCTCTAGGTGGTCACAAAGCACCGAGCTGATCTCCCTGTGCTATGTGGCTGCTTCCCACTAGCTATCTGTTTTACATTTGGTAGTGTATATATGTCCATGACACTCTCTCACTTTGTCCCAGCTTACCCTTCCCCCTCCCCGTGTCCTCAAGTCCATTTTCTACGTCTGTATCTTTATTCTTTTCTTGCCACTAGGTTCTTCATAACATTTTTTTAAAATTCCATATATATGTGATAACCTACAGTATTTTTCTCTTTCTGACTTACTTTACTTTGTATGACTGACTCTAGGTCCATCCACAAATAACTCAGTTTCTTTTCTTTTTAAGGCTGAGTAATATTCCACTGTATATATGTGCCACATCTTCTTTATCCATTCATCTGTCGATGGACACTTTGGTTGCTTCCATGTCCTGGCTATTGTAAATAGTGCTGCAATGAACATTGTGGTACATGACTCTTTTTAAATTGTGGTTTTCTCAGGGTATATGCCCAGTAGTGGGATGGCTGGGTCGTATGGTAGTTCTATTTTTAGTTTATTAAGGGACCTCCATACTGTTCTCCATAGTGGCTGTATCAATTTACATTCCCACCAACAGTGCAAAAGGGTTCCATTGTCTCCAAACCCTCTCCAGCATTTATTGTTTGTAGATTTTTTGATGATGGCCATTCTGACTGGTGTGAGGTGATATGTCATTGTAGTTTTGATTTGCATTTCTCTAATGATTAATGGTGTTGAGCATTCTTTCATGTGTTTGTTGGCAATCTGTATATCTTCTTTGGAGAAATGTCTATTTAGGTCTTCTACCCATTTTTGGATTGGGTTGTTTGTTTCTTTGATATTTAGCTGCATGAGCTGCTTGTAAATTTTGGAGATTAATCCTTTGTCAGTTGCTTCAGTTGCAAATATTTTCTTCCATTCTGAGGGTTGCCTTTTCGTCTTGTTTATGTTTCTTTTTCTGTGCAAAAGCTTTTAAGTTTCATTAGGTCCCATATGTTTATATTTCCATTTCTCTAGGAGGTGGATCAAAAAGGATCTTGCTGTGATTTATGTCATAGAGTGTTCTGCCTATGTTTTCCTCTAAGAGTTTGATAGTGTCTGCCCTTACACTTAAGTCTTTAATCCATTTTGAGTTTATTTTTGTGTATGCTGTTTTGGAGTGTTCTAATTTCATTCTTTTACATGTAGCTGTCCAGTTTTCCCAGCACCACTTATTGAAGAGGCTGTCTTTTCTCCAGTGTATGTTCTTGCCTCCTTTATCAAAAATAAGGTGACCATATGTGCATGGGTTTATCTCTGGGCTTTCTATTCTGTTCCCTTGATCTATATTTCTGTTTTTGTGCCACTACCATACTGTCTTGATGACTGTAGCTTTGTAGTATAGTCTGAATTCAGGGAGCCTGATTCCTCCATCTCTGCTTTTCTTTCTCAAGATTGCTTTGGCTATTCAGGGTCTTTTGTGTTTCCACAGAAATTGTGAAATTTTTTGTTCTAGTTTTGTGAAAAATTCCATTGGTAGTTTAATAGGGATTGCGTGGAATCTGTAGATTGCTTTGGGTAGTATAGTCATTTTCACAATATTGATTCTTCCAATCCAAGAACATGGTATATCTCTCCATATGTTTGTGTCATCTTCAATTTCTTTATCAGTGTCTTATAGTTTTCTGCATACAGGTCTTTTGTCTCCTTACGTAGGTTTATTCCTAGGTATTTTATTCTTTTTGTTACAAAGGTAAATGGGAGTGTTTCCTTAATTTCTCTTTCAAATTTTTCATCATTAGTGTATAGGAATGCAAGAGATATCTGTGCATTAATTTTGTATCCTGCTACTTTACCAAATTCATTGATTAGCTCTAGTAGTTTTCTGGTAACATCTTTAGCATTCTCTATGTATAGTATCCTGTCATCTGCAAACAGTGACAACTTTACTTCTTCTTTTCCAGTTTGGATTCCTTTTATATCTTTTTCTTCTCTGATTGCTCTGGCTAAAACTTCTAAAACTATGTTGAATAAGAGTGGTGATAGTGGGCAACCTTGTCTTGTTCCTGATCTTAGTGGAAATGGTTTCAGTTTTTTACCATTGAGAACGATGTTGGCTGTGTTTTTGTCATATATAGCCTTTATTATGTTGAGGTAAGTTCCCTCTATGCCTACTTTCTGGAGGGTTTTTATCATAAATCGTGTTGAGTTTTGTCAAAAGCTTTTTCTGCACCTATTCAGATGATCATATGGTTTTTCTCCTTCAATTTGTTACTATGGTGTATCACATTGATTGATTTGCATATATTGAAGAATCCTTGCATTCCTGTGGTAAACCCCACTTGATCATGGTGTATGATCCTTTTAATGTGCTGTTGGATTCTGTTTGCTAGTATTTTGTTGAGAATTTTTGCATCTATGTTCATCAGTAATATTGGCCTGTAGTTTTCTTTCTTTATGACATCTTTGTCTGGTTTTGGTATCAGGGTGATGGTGGCGTCGTAGAATGAGTCT
This sequence comes from Balaenoptera musculus, assembly GCF_009873245.2. NCBI lineage: Eukaryota > Metazoa > Chordata > Mammalia > Artiodactyla > Balaenopteridae > Balaenoptera > Balaenoptera musculus. Next base: position 44,169,170 of record NC_045789.1, on the reverse strand, counting down.
GGGAGTGTTCCTCCCTCTGCTATATTTTGGAAGAGTTTGAGAAGGGTAGGCGTAGCTCTTCTCTAAATGTTTGATAGAATTCGCCTGTGAAGCCATCTTTTCCTGGGCTTTGTTTGTTGGAAGATTTTTAATCACAGTTTCAATTTCAGTGCTTGTGATTCGTCTGTTTATAATTTCTGTTTCTTCCTGGTTCAGTCTCAGAAGGTTGTGCTTTTCTCGGAATTTGTCCATATCTTCAAGGTTGTCCATTTTATTGGCATATAGTTGCTTGTAGTAATCTCTCAGATCCTTTGTATTTCTACAGTGTCAGTAGTTACTTCTCCTTTTTCCTTTCTAATTCTATTGATTTGAGTCTTCTCCCTTTTTTACTTGATGAGTCTGGCTAATGGTTTATCAATTTTTTTATCTTCTCAAAACCCAGCTTTTAGTTTTATTGATCTTTGCTATTGTTTCGTTCATTTCTTTTTCATTTATTTCTGATCTGATGTTTATGATTTATTTCCTTCTGCTAACTTTGGGGTTTTTTTGTTCTTCTTTCACCAAGTGCTTTAGGTGTAAGTTTAGGTTGTTTATTTGAGATGTTTCTTGTTTTCTGAGGTAAGATTGTTTTGCTATAAACTTCCCTCTTAGAACTGCTTTTGCTGCATCCCATAGGTTTTGGGTCATCGTGTTTTCATTGCTATTTGTTTGTAGGTATTTTTTGATTTCCTCTTTGATTTCTTCAGTGCTGTCTTGGTTATTAAGTAGTGTATTGTTTAGCCTCCATGTGTTTGTATTTTTTACACATTTTATCCTGTAATTGATATCTAGTCTCATAGCATTGTGGTTGGAAGAGATACCTGATACAAATTCAATTTTCTTAAATTTACCAAGGCTTGATTTGTGACCCAGGATATGATCTATCCTGGAGAATGTTCCATGAGCACTTGAGAAGAAAGTGTATTCTGTTGTTTTTGGATCGAATGTCCTGTAAATATCAATTAAGTCCATCTTGTTTTGTGTATCATTTAAAGCTTGTGTTTCCTTATTTATTTTCTTTTTGGATGATCTGCCCATTGGTGAAAGTGGGGTGTTAAAGTCCCCTATTATGATTGTGTTACTGTCGATTTCCCCTTTTATGGCTGTTAGTATGTGCCTTATGTATTGAGGTGCTCCTATGTTGGGTGCATAAATATTTTCAACTGTTATATCTTCTTCTTGGATTGATCCCTTGATCATTATGTAGTGTCCTTCTTTGTCTCTTGTAATAACGTTTATTTTAAAGTCTGTTTTGTCTGATATGAGAATTGCTACTCAAGCTTTCTTTTGATTTCCATTTGCATGGAATATCTTTCTCCATCCCCTCACTCTCTGTCTGTATATGTCCCTAAGTGTGAAGTCGGTCTCTTGTAGACAGCATATATATGGGTCTTGTTTTTGTATCCATTCAGCCAGTCTGTGTCTTTTGGTTGGAGCATTTACCCCATTTACATTTAAGGTAATTATTGATATGTATGTTCCTATTACCATTTTCTTAATTGTTTTTGGTTTGTTATTGTAGGACTTTTCCTTGTGTCTCCTGCCCAGAGAAGTTCCTTTAGCATTTGTTGTAAAGCTGGTTTGGTATTGCTGAATTCTCTTAGCTTTTGCTTGTCTATAAAGTTTTTAATTTCTCTGTCAAATCTGGATGAGATCATTGCTGGGTAGACTAATCATGGTTGTCGGCTTTTCCCTTTCATCACTTTAAATATATCTTGCTGCTCCCTTGTGGCCTGTAGAGTTTCTGTTGAACGATCAGCTTATCACCTTATGGGGATTCCCTTGTATGTCATTTGTTGTTTTTCCCTTGGTGTTTTTAATATTTTTTCTTTGTATTTAATTTTTGATAGCTTGATTAATATGTGTCTTGGTGTGTTCCTCCTTGGATTTATCCTGTATGGGACTCTCTGTACTTCCTGGACTTGATTGACTATTTCCTTTCCCATATTTGGGAAGTTTTCAACTGTAATCTCTTCAAATATTTTCTCAGTCCTTTTCTTTTTCTCTTTTTCTTCTGGGACCCCTATAATTCAAATGTTGGTGCGTTTAATGTTGTCCCAGATTTTTCTGAGACTGTCCTCAATTATTTTCATTCTTCTTTGTTTATTCTACTCTGCAGTAGTTATTTCCATTATTTTATCTTCCAGGTCACTTATCCGTTCTTCTGCCTTTGTTATTCTGCTATTGATTCTTTCTAGAGAATTTTTAATTTCATTTATTGCGTTGTTCATCATTGTTTGTTTGCTCTTTAGTTCTTCTAGGTCCTTGTTAAACGTTTCTTGTATTTTCTCCAATCTATTTCCAAGATTTTGGATCATTTTCACTATCACTACTCTGAATTCTTTTTCAGGTAGACTGCCTATTTCCTCTTCATTTGTTTGGTCTGGTGGGTTTTTACTTTGCTCCTTCATCTGCTGTGTATTTCTCTGTCTTCTCATTTTGCTTAACTTACTGTGTTTGTGGTCTCCTTTCCACAGGCTGCAGGTTTGTAGTTCCTGTTTTTTTTGGTGTCTGCCCCTAGTGGGTAAGGTTGGTTCAGTGGGTTGTGATGCTTCCTGGTGGAGGGGACTGGTGCCTGTGTTCTGACGGATGAGGCTGGATCTTGTCTTTCTGGTGGGCAGGTCTGTGTCTGGTGGTGTGTTTTGGGGTGTCTGTGACCTTATTATGATTTTAGGCATCCTCTGTGCTAATGGGTGGGGTTGTGTTCCTGTCTTTCTAGTTGTTTGGCATAGGGTGTCCAGCACTGTAGCTTGCTGGTCATTGAGTGGAGCTGGGTCTTAGCTTTGAGTTGGAGATCTCTAGGAGAGCTTTCACCATTTGACATTACATGGAGCCGGGAGGTCTCTGGTGGACCAATGTCCTGGACTCGGCTCTCCCACTTCAGAGGCAGAGGCCTGCCACCCGGCTGGAGCACCAAGACCCAGTCAGCCACGTGGCTCAGAAGAAAAGGGAGAAAAAAAGAAAGAGGGAAAGAAAAAAATAAAATAAAGTTATTACAATAAAAAAACTTATTAAAAATAAAGAAATTAAAAATTAATTAAAAAGAAACAAAAAGAAAGAAAGAAAGAAGAGAGCAACCAAACCAAAAAACAATTCTGCGAATGATAACAAGCACTAAAAACTATACTAAAATAAATAAACAAATAAATAAATTTTAAAAATGGACAGACAGAACCCTAGGACAAATGGTAAAAGCAAAGCTATGCAGACAAAATCACACAAAGGAGCATACACCTACACACTCACAAAAAGAGAAAAAGGAAAAAATATATATATCGTTGTTCCCAAAGTCCACTGCCTCAATTTTGGGATGAATTCGTTGTCTACTCAGGTATTCCACAGATGCAGGGTACATCAAGTTGATTGTGGAGATTTAATCCGCTGCTACTGAGGCTGCTGGGAGAGATTTCCCTTTCTCTTCTTTGTTCGCACAGGTCCTGGGATTCAGCTTTGGATTTGGACCCACCTCTGCATGTAGGTCACCTGAGGACATCTGTTCTTTGCTCAGACAGGACGGGGTTAAAGTAGCAGCTGATTCGGGGGCTCTGGCTCACTCAGGCCGGGGTGAGGGAGGGGTATGGAATGCGGGGCAAGCCTGCGGCGGCAGAGGCTAGCATGACATTGCACCAGCCTGAGGTGCACCGTGTGTTCTCCCGGGGAAGTTGTCCCTGGATCACGGGACCCTGGCAGTGGCGGGCTGCATAGGCTTCTGGGAGGGAAGGTGTGGATAGTGACCTGTGCTTGCACACAGGCTTCTTGGTGTCTACAGCAACAGCCTTACAATTTCGTGCCCATCTCTGGTGTCCATGATGATAGCTGCGGCTCGCACCCATCTCTGGAGCTCGTTTAGGAAGTGCTCTGAATACCCTCTCCTCGCTCACCGCGAAACAATGGTCTCTTGGCTCTTCTTCAGTTCCAGACTTTTTCCCGGACTCCCTCCCAGCTAGCTGTGGTGCACTAGCCCCCTTCAGGCTGTGTTGACGCAGCCAACCCCAGTCCTCTCCCTGGGATTTGAAATTGGAAGCCAGAACCTCAGCTCCCAGCCCCCACCCATCCCAGCAGGTGAGCAGACAAGCCTCTCGGGCTGGTGAGTGCTGGTCAGCATTGATCCTCTGTGCAGGAATCTCTCTGCTTTGCCCTCTGCACCCCTATTGCTGTGCTCTCCTCCGTGGCTCTAAAGCTCCCCCCGCCACCACCCCCCATCTCCGCCAGTGAAGGGGCTTCCTAGTGTGTAGAAACTTTTCCTCCTTCACAGCTCCCTCCCTGAGGTGCAGGTCCCATCCCTATTCTTTTGTCGTTGTTCTTTTCTTTTTTCTTTTGCTCTACCCAGGTACGTGGGGAGTTTTTTTGCCTTTTGGGAAGTCAGGTCTTCTTTCAGCATTCAGTAGGTGTTCTGTAGGAGTTGTTCCACATGTAGATGTATTTCTGATGTATTTGTGCAGAGGAACGTGATCTCCACATTTTACTCTTCTGCCATCTTGAAGGTCTCCCCCCTGGCTATTGTTAATAGTGCTGCAGTGAACATTGTGGTGCATGTCTCTTTTTGAATTATGGTTTTGTCAGGGTATATGCCTAGTAGTGGGATTGCTGGGTCATATGGTAGTTCTATTTTTAGTTTTTTAAGGAAGCTCCATACTGTTCTCCATAGTGGTTGTATCAATTTACATTCCCACCAACAGTGCAGGAGGGTTCCCTTTTCACCACACCCTTTCCAGCATTTACTGTTTCTAGATTTTTTGAGAATGGCCATTCTGACCAGTGTGAGGTGATACCTCATTGTAGTTTTGATTTGCATTTCTCTAATAATTAGTGATGTTGAGCATCTTTTCAAGTGCCTCTTGGCCATCTGTATGTCTTCTTTGGTGAAATGTCTATTTAGGTCTTCCACCCATTTTTTTAATTGAGTTGTTTGTTTTTTTTGATATTGAGCTCCATGAGCTGTTTGTATATTTTGGAGATTAATCCATTGTCCATTGTTTCATCTGCAAATATTTTCTCCCATTCAGAGGGTTGTCTTTTCATCTTTTTTATGGTTTCCTTTGCTGTCCAAAAGCTTTGAAGTTTCGTTAGGTCCCATTTGTTTATTTTTGTTTTTATTTCCATTCCTCTAGGAGGTGGGTCAAAAAAGATCTTGCTATGGTTTATGTCAAAGAGTGTTTTTCCTATATTTTCCTCTAAGAGTTTTATAATATCTGGTCTTAAATTCAAGTCTTTAATACATTTTGACTTTATTTTTTGTATGGAGTTAGGTAGTGTTCTAATTTCATTCTTTTACATGTAGCCATGCTGTTTTCCCAGCACCACTTACTGAAGAGGCTGTCTTTTCTCCATTGTATGTTTTTGCCTCCTTTGTCATAAATTAGGTGACCATATGTGCGTGGGTTTATCTATGGGCTTTCTATCCTGTACCACTGATCTATATTTTTGTTTTTGTGCCAGTACCATACTGTCTTGATTACTGTAGCTTTGTAGTATAGTTTGAAGTTGGGGAGCCTGACTCCTACAGCTCCGTTTTTCTTTCTCAAGATTGCTTTGGCTATTCAGGGTCTTTTGTGTTTCCATACAAATTGTAAAATTTTTTGTTCTAATCCTCTGAAGAATACCATTTGTAGTTTGATAGGGATTGCATTGAATCTGTAGATTGCCTTGTGTAGTATAGTCATTTTCACAATATTGATTCTTCCAATCCAAGAACATGGTATATCTCTCCATCTCTTTGTATCATCTTTAATTTCTTTCATCAATGTCTTATAGTTTTCTGCATACAGGTCTTTTATATCCTTAGGTAGGTTTATTCCTAGGTATTTTATTCCTTTTGTTGTGATGGTAAAAGGGATTGTTTCCTTAATTTCTCTTTCTGATTTTTCATTGTTAGTATATAGGAATGCCAGAGATTTCTGTGTATTAATTTTGTGTCTGGCAACCTTACCTAATTCATTGATTAGTTCTAGTATTTTTCTGGTGGCATCTTTAGGATTTCCTATGGTTTCTTTTTGTGTTACTTACATTCTCACCTTCTGTAATGTCTTGGTAGCATTCCGCATAATTGACTGCATGCTAGTTTTACTCAGTTAGCATTTTCCTTTTTCTGCCCTGACATAGCTAGTACTTAGCTGATTTTTTGTTACTCTCAGTCTTTTTTGTCAAATTCTATGATATCCAACTTGAAATGGTAAAATTCATAGAGCTCTCACTCATAAATTTTCTTCTTTTCTCACTGTTTATTCCATGTCAGGTGTTCTTATCTGTATTCATGGCTATATGCTGAAAACTTACACATTTATATCTTCAGATCAAACATTTTTTTCTGAATTCCTAATTTATCAGCTTACAGGCACTTGAAATCAAATATGTCCAAAAATGAACTCATGAACTTTCTACGACTCTCCAGTGTTCTCTTGTTAGGTAAATCACACCTATTGTCGAAGTTCTAGGGAATCATCCTTTATACCCACCTTTTCTTTTTCAACTGTTATATACTGTCACCTGCATAATCCTGCCTTCTATTTATTAAGTATTTCTCTTTTCAGCCACTATCAAGTCATAGATTACACCAACAGCTCTCTAATTAGTACCCTTACATTTACCCTGTAACCCCAGTGCCTTTTTCACATTGAAGAGTAATCTATTTAGGATGCAGGGGAATTCGCTGGTGGTCCAGTGGTTAGGACTCCACACTTCTACTGCAAGGGGCACGGTCTGTTTGATCCCTGGTCAGGGAACTAAGATCCCACATGCCTTGAGGCTCAGCCAAAAAAAAAAAAAAAAAAGGATAGAATTCAAATATTAAGTTGTCATTCCCTTGTTTAACCCCCTTCAGTGATTTTGCATGCTTTTTGGGTAATAAAAATCCCTTTATCCCTTAAAGTAGCTTAAACAATCAGGCATAATTTCATCTTATTGACTTATTCAACCTCATCTCTTTTCACTCTCCTACATGATTGTCTGTTTTCCCTACTAGATTGTAAACTCCAGGAAAACATAACTGTTTCTTCTTTTTTGACACTTAGTAACTATTTAGTATATTTTTGTTGAATGGATAGAATGTATCATGGTGTTTTCCACATTCTCATTTATGCTGGAATATCCCTTTTTTGGTTTTAGATGTTATCACTGTTTGTGAGTTTACTCAAATTGATTTTAATACAGTGTCTTTATTTATCATATCCCTAAGAGGATCTCTTCTCATCCATATGCTCTGCCACCATTTGCTTATAGACCTGGGACTGGCTTTGCCCTCTTGGAAGGATTGTACATTCTGATTATTTGCCCATGTGTTCAGCCTGTGTATTCTTTGCCACACTGCAACAATGGATGGGGTTTGTTCTTTCTTTTTGGTAAACACTTGGGGTCCAATATTAAAAGTAAACTTCTGCCCATATATACAATACAGCAGCATGAATACCATACTACTTCCTAATTAACAACTCTCTTAATTTTCTCTTTCTCTATAGATGATATGATTTTTTTCTCTTTAACCATTTCACATTCACTAGTTAATAGGAAACATTTGTGCAGACATATATGGTAGGGCTCTATTTACATGCCATTAAATAGAAAAAGAACATTCATCCACTTATTTTGAAACATTTATTGAATAGTTAGGGAATCATGAATAATAATGCTACATGGTGTTCAATGCATGGAGGTAATACTGAGTATGAGGTACAAGGCTTTGGAATGTACAACCTAGTTTTGAATCTTCATTGCACCACATAGGAGCTGTTCAAGCTACTTGTTTTGGTTTCCTTATGTATAACATGGAAATAAAATCTCATCTTATAGGGCTGTTGTGAGGATTAAAAAAGAAGCATTTATCACAGTACCTAGCACTATGTAAGCAATTAATAAATCTTAGCAATTACTAAAGTAAAACTTAAGAAGATAAATCTTTTGTCTTAAATTATTGCTTATACTGTAAAATATATTTTAAAATATGACACATGCCAATGCTTATTTTTTCTAATGTAAAATTTCTAATATTGTATGAATAAGTTATACAAATCCATGACAACTCATTTAAACTGTTTAAAACGGTATTATAATGAAAAGTCTCTCTGCCACCCTTGTCGAATTACATTTGAAAGTCGTAATATTTTTTAAAAATTAAAGGATATCACTTTAAAGTATTCATAATGTGCTTGACACATCTAGATCATTGTTAAGTGCTTTGCATACTTAAATGGGAAGAGGATTCTTTGTGTTTAAGTCATGTTGAAAGCCGCAGCCCCTGTGTGAGTTACTTTCGCAATATCATGGTTTGATCATGTTGTGACGACATCAGAAACAAAACATGCTTTGGATTATGTCAGGCTCTGCTTAAACTATTCTTTAAGAATGACAAAGTCATAAAGAATGCTGCAGGTTAATACCATGTTCAGAGTTTCAGAAGTTTGGTTCACCTTTTACTTGTCAACTTATAATGTAGGCCTGAGAAAGGAGGAGGGAAGAAAAGGAAAGCATGGATTCCAGGCAGCATGATAAATTTCCAAACACAAAGTCTTATCAAGTACATACCTTCAGAGTAGTAAAAGTTGAAGGAAGTGAGGAGCTTTGTTCAAAAGAGAGAATTGTCTTTCCAATTTTCTTATCTTTTAAAGTTTATTCTTTGAAGATTTCAGGTTAGTGTTACTACTTTCATTTTTCCAAAAGTGTTTCCATGATTTTCTCTACTCTGCTTTCTCTGAATATCAGGGTTGCTGCTCACAAATTTTTATTTATTAAAAATTTAACTGACAAATAAACAGGGACTGTGAGAAATACCATGAAGAAGGAGTAGAGGAAGAAGAAGATGGAAAGGAATGGCAAGAAGACAAAGAAAAGACCGGAAGTGGAAGCAGAACAAGAGGAAAGGGATGAGATCCCTGCTCTCCAGTGTCTAAAATATTCACCTGTACAATTATCTCCAACTAAAGAGTAAAATTATGTACTCTATTAGTTTGCTAGGGCTGCCTTAACAAAATACCACACACTGAGTGGCTTCAAACAGCAGAAATTTTTTTTTTCACAGTCTGGAGGCTAGAAGTCCAAGATCCAGGTGTCAGCAGGTTTGTTTTATTCTAAGGTGCCTCTTGAGCTTGGCTTGTAGATGGCCTCCTTCTTCTGGTGTTTTCACATGGTCTTCCCTCTGTGTATTTCTGTATCATAATTGCCTCTCCTTGTAAAGACACTAGTCATATTGGATTAGGGTCAGCCCACATGACCTCATTTTACCTTAATTACCTCTTTAAAGCTCAATTTCCAAATCCACTCATTCTGAGGGTTAGGACTTCAACGTGTGAATTTTGGGGACACAATATAAGTTTCTATAGTATGTTTTTGAGCAACTTAGAATACAAAAAGAGTAGAACAATTAATTCCAGCCAAAGAAATTTGGGGAAGTTTCATGGTAGAGGGAATATATATTCTTAAATTCACATACATATCACATGATGACAGGTTTGAATTTTAGAGCTATAGTCATTTTCAATAAATACTTTATATATTGAATATAATAATATTGTATGCATGAGTAGGATTAATTTTTCAGGGAGCAAAGTAAGTATAATGTCCTTAGCTGCTATTTATGCAAGAGAAATGTTGAAACATTCCAAGCCCTCTGCATTAACATTCAATTCAAAGAAATATTCTATATTAAAGATTGTTTTAGTTATAAGTGTATACATGGTCTGTTTTCTAAAATTATTTCCAAGTGTATGTGCCCTAATATGTTTCCCTATAGTTTTACCTCTTTGCTATCACTCTGGAATAAAAATCTGAAATGAAAAAGAGTTAGGTATATTTAGTTTAAAAGGGGAAAAAAAAGATCTTTTTTTTAATTACATTTAAGTTTTAAAAAATTAACAAGTTGTAAACCAGGAAGTGAAAAATTATAAAGGTATGCAGACATCCTAATTTGAGTTGTCTTCTTTTTGTTAAATATTAAATCTTCTTTTGAAAGAAATGGTGTTATATTTTTGTAAAGCATAATCAGACTGGTTTAAGTTCAGCTTACATTTCATTGTTTGCAACTATTCCTATACTGAAAAGATGAAGCATTCTATTTGCAATATAATTACTATTACTTTTTCCACATACTAATTTAATATGTCTTCTATAGACCAAATGCTTGAGCCCCCGCCCCAATTCATATGTTGAAACCTAATCCTCAGTGTGATGGTATTTGGAAGTAGGGTAGGGCCTTTGGGAGGTGGTTATGTCCTGAGGACAGAGTCCTCATCAAAGTGATAAGTGCCCTTATAAAAGAAACCCGGAGAGCTCCTTTCTCCCTTCCACCATGTGAGGACATAGTAAGAAGCTAGCCATCTGTGAACCAGAAAGCAGGTTCTCACCAGACGCTGAATCTTTCGGCACTTTGATATTAGTCATCCCAGCCTCCAGAACTGTGAGAAATAAATTTATGTTGTTTATATGCCATCCAGTCTGTGGTATTACAGACACTGTCTCTATAAAGTTGGATACCAAGAGCGACTTCAAGAAATGCATCTGTCATTAGGGGGGAAAAAGCCATTTCAGCATTTTTAAATAAGAAAAATCTCAATAGATGAAAACTAATGCGTTCTTAAAGTAATGCAGACTGTGATTTATGGAGCCTTAAGGATATGAAATAGAAGTACTTACTTATGGCAAAGTTGAAAATTAGGACAAGGATGATAATGGTGATGAATAACCAAAATTATTAAGTAGCTGGAAATTGTCTTTGATTCCCCTTTATCACTTTTGGTCCAGAGGAAGCAGGCAACTCTAAACATTTCTGAAAGCCCCTTATCTAGCACCTGGTTCTCAAAATCTATACTTTCTCTACATCTAAATATAGTTACTACCTCTCAATTCTGTGACACTACCAAGATAATTCTCAGTGTAACTGAAATTGGTATTAAGAAGAACTTTCTAAGACTATTATTAAGGTTAATTTTAGGCAAAATGGTAGGCTAGCAAAATAAGTGTATTTAAATTACACCATTACCTAAAATTGGTCTTTTATATCACAGAGTTTATATGCGCATCCAGCGTATTATTTTGATTTGAATAATTACTTATGATTGAGACATGATCCAATTTCTTGGTCATATATTAAATAATTCATTCTATATATTTTTAAATTTGAAATTTATTTCTGCTGTAACATAAATTAGAAATAGAGGATTCATGGATAGCTTAGACCATGCTATAGCTATTAAGATAGTTACATATGCGGTTGTTAATTTTTTAAACCTTTATTTAAATATTCTATTCAATGTAAAAAAAGACACAAATCACAAGCTGTGGTTCAAGGTATTATCACAAAGTGAACACACCCACATAAATACCACCAAGGTCAAGAAATAAAACACTGCCAGCATCCCAGAAGCCCTCCTTTACCTCTTTCATCACCAATGCATTATTCCTCCTTTTTATTCTCCTCCGTAAAGCAAACCAATATCCTGACTTATAGCTATATAGATTAGTTTTTCCTGGTATTGAATTTTATGTAACTAAACCATGCAGTATGTATTCTTCTGTGTTTGGCTTATTTTGCTCAGTATTATTATTGTGGGATTTATGTTGTTGTGTATAACAATAGTTTATTCATTTTCATGTTTGAAAATGTCTTAGATTATGTTCCCCAGAAGCAAAACCTGGGATAACAGATTATGTTAAACTGATTTTATCGTTCCTAATAAAATCCCAAGGGAAAAAATGGTAGGGGACTGTGGGAAGGGGATAGAGAAGGTTAGAGGCCAAGCAAGGTAAGTACGATATAAAGCAAAGTTGCCAGGGGGAATTGTGCCCAATTCCACAGGGGAGCCCTGTGCAGAGTGTAACTTGAAGTCAGAGTTGTCTGGATCGGGGCTAGAGGAGTTGGGAAACTTAGACTCTTGCACCTGTCACTCATTGGTTAAGGGTTGCCCATAAGGTACATAAATTTTCAGGCACTTCTGGCTCTCTGGGTGCACAATAAATTAGGTTCCTGTAGTCTAAAGACAGCCTTCTGATCTAGGTACAGGTGTTGGCTGCTGAAAATGAAAGTACACCAAGGAAGATGGCAAAGGAGTTCAAGGACATACAGATGGAGCGCTGAAGATCTGTTACAAATAATATACCATTGTATAAATACACCAGGATTTATGTATCCATTATACGGTTGACAGACATTTGGGTTGGTTTCCAGCCCTTGGCTATTATGAATAATGCTGCTTTGAACATTCTTTGACTTGTCTTTTGGTAGACTTCTCTATACATCTATACTTCTATACTTCTCTATACATTCTGTACGTCAATATAAGAAATAGACATAGCAGTGGAATTGCTTTGTCGTTAGCTCCTCGTGTAGTACAAAATATTAGCAGTTCTCCATAGTAGTTTTAACACATCCCCATCAGGAATGTGTGAGACTTCCAGTTGCTCAAGAGCCTCAGCAAAATTTGAGATCTGTCAGTCTCTTTTTTAGCCATTCTAGTGAGTTGCATTTCCCTGCAAACTCTAATATAGAGTTGACTTTTTTTTTTTTATCTTTATTGGCCATTTAGATATCTTCTTTTGTAAAGTTGTGTGCTTCATATTTTATTGTCTTGGCCTTTCTCTTGTTGATTTGTAAGGGTTCTTTATATTGTTTAGGTTTGAGCCCTCTGTTGGTTACATGGTGCAGTAGGCTGAATAACAGCCCTCTAGATATATCAGGTCCAAATCTCTGGAACCTATAAATGTTACTTTATGTGATAAAAATTTCACAGAAGTGATTAATTAAGGATATTGAGATGGAGAGATGACCCTGGATTATCTGGATGGACTGTAAATGCAATCATAAACATCATTTTCAGGGGGGTGCAGAGGGAGATTTGGCGAAGACATAGAAGATAAGGCAACAAGGACTTAGAGCATTGTCGACGCAACCTTAGAAGCCTGAAGAGGCAAGGAAGAGATTCTCCCTCTAGGGCCTGCTGACAATTTGATTTTGACCAGTGATGTTGATTTCAGACTTCAGTCACCCAGAAGTGTGAGAGAATACCTTTCTGTTGTATTGGTTTTTGGTAATCAGTTAGAGAAGCTTTAGAAACTAATACACATGGGTTGCACATATCATCTCTGCCGTATAGCTTGCATTTTCATTCTTTGAATGGTGTCTTTGATGAAGAGAAGCTCCCAAAATGAATGTACTCCAATTTATCGATCTCTTTCTTATGGTTAGTGCCTTTTTCTTGCCATGTTTAAGAAATATTTCCCTGTCCTAATGACATGAAGATACTCTCCCATGTTATCCCATTTTATCTTGCATATTTATGTTTACCGAACACTTAGAATGGGTTTTTGTAAACTGAGGTAGGGAAGTCAGGTTTTAGTTTTTTCCGCTGTATGGATATCCCTTGGATTTGGGACCGTTTATTGAAACAACTGTCCTTTCCTCTCTACCCTTCAGGGGCACCTTTCTTGTAAATGAGATGATTGATTCCATAGAACTGTCTCTACTTTTGTCTCTGTTCCATTGATCTATTTGTCTGTACTTGCACAAACACACCTTGATGTTAAGCAGAATAAGTTCTCCCATCTTGTTATTCTTCAAGGTTGTCTTAGCTATTTAACCTTTGCACGTCCATAACTGTTTTACAGTCATTTTGTCAATTTTCACAAAAATATTGGATGGAATTTTGAATTTTATTGACTCATAAACCATTTTGAGAAAATCGGGAGCCTGTAAAAAAATGGCCTTTTCAATTCTTGAATATGATATTTCCTTCTATTCATTTTTCAAGATAATGTTTTAAAAGTTTTACTAGATTTATTTCTAAGTGTTTGATGTTATTATCATAAATGATAACTTGAAAATGTCATGTTCTTAACTCTTTGTGGCTCTTAAATAGAAATATGATTGATTTTTTAAAATATTAACTTTCTGTCAAGCCAAATGGTTAAACTCGTTTACTCTAAGAAACTCTTTTGCATTTTCTATATACACAATCATATTATATACAAATAAACTATTATTTTTTTTCTTTTAAAACTCATAGATGTTGCTTTTTTTTCTTTTCTCCTTTTTTTAAATTTCATTGATGAGGCTTTCCACTACAATTTGAATAGAATTGCTAATAGCAGGCATCCATTTTTTTTCTCTGGTGTCAGAAGGAAAGATTTACCACTAGGTATGAGATTTGCTTAGATTTTTTTATAAAATTAAGAATATCCCCTTCTAATTTTAATTTTGCTGAGATATTTTAAATTACAAATTTACACATGCTTCGTTCTGGATGTTATTTGAGAGAATAATTTTATTTCCCCCCCCCCTTTATTCTGCTTAATGTGTTGAATTACCTCAACTGATTTTCTAATATTAATAAACCTAACCTGGCAATGACGGATTTTTTTTATATATGACTAAAATTCGTTTGTCAATTTCTTTCTTTTAAATAGAATTTTATTTATTTATTTATTTATTTTTGGCCATGTTGGGTCTTTGTTGCTGCACGTGGGCTTTCTCTAGTTGCGGTGAGTGGTGGCTACTCTTCGTTGCGGTGCACGGGCCTCTCATTGCAGTGGCTTCTCTTGTTGCGGAGCACGGGCTCTAGGAGTGCGGGCTTCAGTAGTTGTGGCTTGTGGGCTGTAGAGCGCAGGCTCAGTAGTTGTGGTGCACGGGCTTAGTTGCTTCACGGCATGTGGGATCTTCCCGGACCAGGGCTGGTACTCGTGTCCCATGCATTGGAAGGCAGATTCCCTCATTTGTTAATGTTTTGAACATAAATATTCGTAGCTATATTCATCGATGAGATCGGCCTGTAATTTTCTCTACCTGTAATGTTCTTTTCAGATTTTGGCATCAAGATTATCTTAGCCCCATAAAACAAATTTGGATGTATTTTCTCTTTTTCAGTATTCTGGAAGAGTTTTTACAAGATTAACATTGTTTCTTCCTCAAGTGGTTAGTAAAACTTACTGATGAAACTATCTGAGCTAGAGTTTTGTTGTAAGAAAGATTTTTATTTATGTATTCAATGAAATTATTTCTTCTTATGTCAATGTAGTGGGATGTGCTTTTCTAGGAATTTTATATCTTCACAGACTTTCCAATTTGTTTGCATAACCTTTGTAAAATTCTTTTCTGACCTTTTTAAAGTCTGTATGACCTGAAGTAATGTTCCTTTTTCATTCTTGGAATTGATTATGCTTTCTCGCTCTCTCTCTTTTTTTGAACAGTCAGTATCACCAGGTGACATTTTTATTATTATTATCAAAGATCTAAATTTCTCTATGAGATTCCACTCTATTGCTTTTATCTTTTATATTCCCCTCATTGTATTTTTCTTCATTTATTTTTTATTGTTTTTCTGTCCCTCTGAGATGAATACTTAGGGACTATTGATTTTCTTCTTCTTTTTTTTTTTTTTTTCTGTTCTAATATATGTATTTTAGGCTGCTCCACCTTGAACTTTAGGTCTTCCCTTTGCATAGTGCCTTAGACTGTCTTCCTACCACCTCTTGTCCCTGTCCCAAGAGTAAGAAGACTGCTGTTACCCAGTGCTTGCCATCCTGCTGGGGTGGGGGACAGGGGCATTTTTTTCTTGATTAAGAACTAGGTGTAGGTAAGCACTTTGTCAATGGGTATTGAAATAGGGCATTCTCAGTGACTCTGTCCCAATCCCGGATTCAGGTCTGGGTCATACATGTATCCCCCTCCTCTCTCCTCCTCCAGGGGCAAAGTGGACTTTTTCTTAGTTCCATTCTTCTAGTTGCAGTGAGTTTTCAGGAGGTCCCTAAGGGTGACAGTGTTTTTGGGCATTCCCCCACCATTTTAAGGCCTTTTTTCCCCCTAGGGAAATGAGAGCAAGATCTGGTCAGGTGTTGCGCCTTTTCTAAAAGTGGTCACTCTTCAACTCCTCTAGGCATGTGCCTTACATATACTTTCTCATGACTCTCATTGGTCTTTTTTTTTGCAGGAAGAACCTGAGTGCTTGTGTGAATTTCCCTTGTGTTTGTGGTTCTCACATGTTCTATATTCTCTTGCTGTCCACAGTCAGCCTTCAGCAGTTTGTTAAAATTTTTAGTTGAATTCTTGCAGGTGTTTACTGGGATCCACTCTAGGTAAGCAAGAAAACTTGTATTCTGTCTGTGGAGATGCCTGCCTTTCCTTAGACTTCACGTTAGTTAGTTTGTGACTTCAACTCTGATGAGTTCAAGAAAAGTTGTGTTTGCAGGTTGTCGAAGGTATTGTAGTATTGTCTACCTCCTATGTGGAACCAGGTGTTCATTTCTAAGTCATTAATGGTCAATCGGCAACAAGGATCTTAGTTTTAGAGGTCCAGGCAGTCTGAGGCTTTCTAGGTCGATAGTAACCAAATGAGATAGAGCCGAGTCTATGGACGGGGTGAAGAGGGAAGAGGTAGATACATGGGCAGTGGTTTTATTTCTCTACTATTGTTGCCTGATAGTTTTATAGAAAGAGTCATAATGTACCATTGTTTGGTCTGCTCTTTGAGAGAGGTGAGTAGAACCAATAGGCATTAGGCTAAATACAAAATTGCCTGCTCTGGAGTCAGATCTAACAAAAGAAAAGAAACAACCAGACAAATCATGGGTGAAAAATGCTAAACTCTTTGTAAGACATTAAAATCTAGTACTTCTTTCCATTTCGTTTGATTGATTTTGAAACCATTCTTCAATGTTTTCTCAATTATATATTATGACAAAATACTTTGAGAATGAAATTAAAGGACCATAAATCATGTAGAACAAATACTTAAAAGATTGTGTAGAAAATGATTTCATTCAATTATTAAGTTCACCCTTTACTCTTCAAGGTGATAATGAATAATGAAAGTAGAAGTTGAGCTAAATGGGAAGTGGAAATCCAACATAATCCAAGATAGGTCCTAGGTAGGTCTTTGTCAATGTTTGAGAAACTCAAGGGCTCCCTTTCGAATTCTTGGGCAGTGAGCAGTGAAGTTTTCATTAGAACTCTGTGGCCAGCAGAAACATCCGCTTAGTTCATTTTACTAGCAAGTATTTTTGTACTTCTGCATAAATAAATAAAAAAGACTGGTTCAAGCAGGCCTGTTTCTTTCCTTTGGTGCTTTTGGTAACAAAGGGCTAGTGTCAGTTTTAGGACAGCCCTCCCATCCTGCCCATGGTCTCTCTCATTAGAGATATCTGAGAGCTATATTGTGTGGACTCTGCTCTCTCCACCTTCAAGAAAGCATGTTACCCAAGTTCGTGAAATGCAGGGAAAAACACATGTCCTCCATTAGACCCCTTGTTGTCCCTCAAAATTTCATCTTTTTGTTACTGACCAGGGTTCTTGGATTACTTAATCAATAGAAATTGATAAGAGGCCAGACAAGAAATTCAGGCAAGGCTTTCTTGGGACTCATGCTGCAACACGAGGGAGTGAAAACAGGTAACAGGTTCCCTTGCTTACTCCCTGAATGGGGGGCAAGCTGGTCCCTTAAGTAGGGTGAGGGTAAGGGCAGGTCCTGGGGTCAGGCAGGAGGGGTGGCCTGGGTGTCCTGCTCACCCACTTGGTGGTGCTGTGTGCAGGGATCCTATGCAGGACCCTGCTTTTGCCCCCAACACCTCAGAAGTGGCACTTGGGTTTTGGTCTTTCTGTATCGTGTTGTTCATAATTTGCTCCAACTCCAGTATGTTATTTTTAGTCCCTTATCTTTTCTTTGTATTCTGTTGCTCGAAGAGACGTTTGTCTAGATGCAAGCACTGCAGCAAAGGGTCCCAGGTCCCAGGTCCCAGCCTGTCTCATTTTCAGAGGGAGCCCATGTACCTCTGCTTTGCAATTTAGGTAGTTTTAATATAGAAAATACTGTGCCTACTTCGAATCAATTGTAATAGTTCTCCAACTAGACAATCAAACAGCATGTTAGATGAATCTGTGTGGCTTCATTAGTTTTGTTTTCTGTGCCCCAAGTTTTTCATTTTTTTCTTTCTTTGAAGAAAGTATGGTTTAGATATTTGGCTGGTTGCCTTTGCACAGTGTCACTGCATCTATTTGTCTTTATACAAACATATTACAGTTTACTCTCTAAGTATGAAAACCTGTGATTATTTTCCTATGTTTGACCACCGTCAGTGGGCTTAAGATTGTTATCCCACAGCTGAGCTCAGTTGACAGGCTCCTCAGTACTCTGTGTCAGGAGTTGGCAAACTATGGCCCACAGGCCAAATCTGGCCCATCACTTGTTTTGTACACTCAGGAGCTAAGGATGGTTTTCATATTTTTTAAATTATTTTTTAAATAACATCATAAGAAGGGTAATATTTTACGACACATGAAAATTATGCCATTCGAATTTCAATGTCCATAAATCGAGTTTTATTAGAACTTTATTTGCTTAGTATTTTTCAGAAATTTATTGGAACGGCCACACTCATTTGTCTTTGAAGTATTTATGGCTGCTTTCTGCTATGAGAGCAGAGTTGAGTAGTTGCCACAGAACTGTATGGCCCACAAAGCCTAAAATACTGATCTGCCAATTAACAGGAAATGTTTGTTGGCCTCTGCTGTCTATAAAGTATCTAGATTGATCAAGATCAAAAATATTTCAAGGAGAAAGAAGTGTGCCAAACAGTAGATGATACAAAAGAGTTATCATTACCTAGAATTCATGACGTCCTAAAATGTATTGGATTTTTACAAAATAATGTAGTTGATATTTGTGGTTACATGCAGCTAATACTGATTCCTCCCCAAGAATGCCCACACCATGGTTGGGGTTTTAATCAATTTTAAAATAATGAAAATAATCACTCAAACCACACCTAGAAATCAGTACTATTTTTCTATTCTCATAACACATCAATGTTTGGTTTTTCTTATGTTCTGGTAAGTCAGTTTTTATAATCTCTCTTCATTAGTTTATATGAGACACTGGACAGAATTTTTTAAAAAGAGAAAGCAAAATTATAATTAGAAGTAAAATATCGGATATTTGATAACTACTGAAAGTTCAATTTTAAAAATATATTATTAATCAAAGGATTGTTTAAGATTCAAAATTCAGTAAAAAATAATTTTAAAATTGTATTTCTCATGACTACAAACAATTGGGTTTGTCACCTTTATCCTGAAAGCTTCTATAGTTTCTTACCAGACCTAAGATTCCATTATTCATATTGCTAGCTTAGTATTAGATATTAGCAAGTTAATGTAGACATTTTTTTCATTGTTAAACATTAGTTCTAACTTTTCCACAAAATCACTTTTTTAATTTTCCCAATCTAAGTTGAATTAAACTGATGTTTCCTCCTGGACCTATGTTTTATAACATATGCATTATATAAACAATAAAGGATAATAAAGAATTTCTAAAGGACATAACTTTGTGGACCTAAATGATATTAATACAGATAAAACAATATTGCCCTTTTCAAAGTTTTTATTAAATTGATTGCAAAAAAAATGTATGTCAGGCATGTAAAGATGGTATATTTTCTAAGGCTAGCAAAACAGAGAATTATATGTCAAAGATGTCCAGAAAGCAGAAGTAAACTTCCTCAAATATGGATAAAATCAGGGTAAATTGTATTGGCCAAAAAGAATTCCTACCATCTTCTAAATATTAAAACAGCAGGAAAGCATTATTAATGTTTTTTGTACTGTCCTGGATTCTTATTCTTAAAATTAACTCTGGAAAAGAAGTGGTAAAGCTCACTCAAATTACTTTGAAAAATATATTTATATTTTTATAAAAAATAAAAGTCATGACCACAAAAAGACATAAAACTTGATTTATGTAATATTCGTGCTTAAAACTTCCTATTTCTTTTTTTAGTGTGGTTTTAGTGAATCACTTTATTTCAATAAATCTTTTTGAATGCCTCTATGTGCCAGGCACTGTGTTAGGCTCTGAAGGAGGATATAAACTTGGTCAGTATATAGACTGATTCTCCAGGTACTCACAGTCCAACAGTTGATGTAGAATTTGGGCAATTCCTACATGGCCAAATGTGTATCAGATAAGGTTATGAGAAAAAAGATTTAAAGTGGTAGTCTGAGATCCTATTAAAGCGAAAAACTTGAATGCCATGGTTATACTTTGAACTTCATTTGTACTCATTAAAAACTTTTGAGTAGAGGGTAGTTATGATTATAGTTGTGCTTAAAAACCATAGAAGAAAAATGTGAGCAAAGTTGTCTTTTGTTTTATATGTTTGGTTTTGTTGTTTTATGTTGCTCCTTTCAACAACTATTCTGACCTATGTTAAGAAATGGGAAAAAATATCAAATTAATAATATTGACTATTGTATATCCATGGCAATTTTGACACCACCATTATTTCATTTGTTTGTGGAATTATTATAGTTTTCTGTGGAATTATTTTATTGTTGTTCTTGTTGTTAGAGTATAGGACAGACTTTCCATAAACATAGAAAACCGGAAGTATTTGATGTCAGTGTTACAGGGATTTAACAAAAATAGAAATAATGATGATTTACATAACTTTTACACTGAACTTATTTACTAACTTAATTAATTCCATAACTTTATTCCATATTTTATTCCTGGTTTTCCATAGCTTTATTTACCTCAATATGGACTTACTCTCCTTAAGCTTTTTTTTTCTTATATATTAAAAAACCCTCTAGATCTTATCACAGCAGTTTTTTATTTGGGATTGTGTTATGGGTAAGTTTGCCCATAGCTGCAGACAACCTTTTTACAAGTCTAAGAAATATGTCCAAGGACGGAGAAAAATCTTTATTTAGCTTACCCTGATTTAGTCAACTTTATGGCTTTCACAAACTCTTCACAAAGCTAGACTGTCTTTTTAAATTTTCATATTGGTTCAATTTATTTCTGCAATGAACATCTACTAGGGAATCACTAACCTGAATTTTGATCTTTAGCATGTTTAACAAAGTATGAAATAACCTGAAAGAGAGAGAAATAGTGGTTATTACTTTTTGTATCAATCAGGGTTTCATCAGAAAGCAGAACTATTCTACTATGAGCATTATGGAATAATGGACCCATTGTAGGAATTGGATCTTACATAGCTGTGGAAGAAGTTGGGGAATAATTTAGGTGTCTGGAAGGAAGAAGAGCTGGACATAGAGCAAGGGAGAGATAGAACAAACTAAGACCCACTACCCCCTCTGCATCTATTTCCACCATATCTAACCACAATGACATTCAAAGCGCAATGGCCACTGGGTAATTTCCAATTTCCAAACCCTGTGCAAATTTCTCTTTTGCCTAACTTTAGCCAGGAACTATCTAGGGAAGGGGATTCTGAGAAACAGTTTCAGCTTAGCTAAGTTGACATAGTACAAAACTACCACACTGCTCTTTTAAAAAAATCATTTATATATACTTTCACTTATTTTACAGTTATTTAATAAGCACTTACAAGTTTCCAAGCCCCTTGTTAGCTGTTGAAGATACAGTTCTAAACAGGAATGCCACTTCTCCTCAAAATTCAACTTTTTTCAAGGACAAAAATCTAAGAAACAAAATAAAAGTGTAACAAGAAGTACCGGTAAAAATGGGAACGGCAGAGGCCTTTCCAAAACAGTTCACCAGAGAAGACTTCCTGGGCAATGAGACATGTAAACTAATACCTGATGGGTGAACAGATGTGATGGATGATGGGGGAGAGAAGTAGAGGAAGAAACATAACATGTGAAATGCCCCAGAACCAAGAGATATCATGGTGTCTTGGGAGAACTGAAAAAAGTTCAGGATAACTATCAATAGAATGCTGAGTCCCCAGGAGGACTGCGTAACCTGTGATGAACAAATTACTGTTTCTTTGGTAAACTGTTATAAATATATTTAATTTTTTCCTGTCCCCATACTCATTTTGATAGTAATTCAGTTATCTGAGGATTGTCATTTAAAAGTTCTTCTGATCCTAGATGAGAGTGTGCTTTAATTGGTATTATTGTCTCACAGCAGATGTTTTAGAAATAATTATATCAGATAGAAACTGCATTTTATTTTAAAAATCTCAATTTAAGTTTGTCTAAAAGTATAATATAAACAAGAACATGTGTTTAAGAAAACGTTTTTTTCTCTCTCCATATCCTCTTAGCAACAAGTCCTTTACTTCTGGGTGGTCACTATGGTGGTCTTTGTTTTTCCAAAGGAAAATATAAGAGGACTCTCCTGTAAACTAAACCACAGTGGGACTTTGCTTAGAATTAGACTACTAAAGAAACCACAATCATGGGTGCATTACTTCCTGTTGTTATCAGCATAGTCAATCTCTAGTTACAATGATGTGCGGCACTATTCAAAACTGAAAAATTTATATATTTGTATCAATATAGGGGGAAAAGAGAGAATGCTTCACCTTAGATTCAAATACCCAGGTTATAAAAACTAAAATATAGGGACTTCCCTGGTGGCACAGTGATTAAGAATCCGCCTGCCAATGCAAGAGACACGGGTTCGAGCCCTGGTCCAGGAAGATCCCACATGCCGCGGAGCAACTAAGCCCGTGCGCCACAACTACTGAGCCTGCGCTCTAGAGCCCACGAGCCACAACTACAGAAGCCCACGTGCCTAGAGCCCATGCTCGGCAACAAGAGAAGCCACCGCAATGAGAAGCATGTGCACCGCAATAAAGAGTAGCCCCTGCTCACCGCAACTGGAGAAAGCCCACGTGCAGCAACGAAGACCCAACACAGCCAAAAATAAATAAATAAAAATAAATTTATAAAAAAAAAAACTAAAATATATATTCAGTAAAGTAGATGCCTACACAATGTATACAGAAAGAAAAGCAAAAGATTTCCTCTAAATCTACAATAGCCAACTCTGTAAAGGACAAAAATTAATAATAAATATAAAATAATTAGGCAATAAGTAGAGAAATAGCTTAACAAAAAAATTCAGACTTTAAATAATGTTAATAAGCTCTGATCAAATTTCCAATGCAAGTTTATGTAGTTTTAAAGGTGATTTTAATATTTCTTTTAAGTAATAGTCAACCTATGTTAGGAGAGCATAAGAGAATCCTGTATAGTTAAAAAAAAATATGAATATACAAATATCTAATAATGTGATATTGGTACAGAAGTAGATAAGCAGATTAATGGAGATGAATAGAAAACACAAGAACAGAAATGTGGTTGAATATCTTTGTGCATGTTTATGTGTGTTTGGGGTTCAGATATAATAAAGTATCATTTTAAATCAATAGATAAATGATTAATTATTCCATATATGGTGCTGGATTTTAACTTGGTATAAAATATAACAGTATATGAACATATTAATTTGATGCAATTCTGATAAATTCAGGTTAAGTTTTAAAAATTGAAAACCTACGTTTCTTTTCTTGCAAGTTGATGGACTAAGATAACATCAAAAACTTCCCACATATACATAGAAATGCTGGGGATGAAATATAAAAATGTTGATCTCGTGGATAAAAATCACGAGAAAGAAAGATACATGAAATAAATGATATACTTTTCCTTTTTCCTGGGACAGTCCTGCCGTCCAAGTGTAAGTGGACTTCCAAAAATATCTTGGTTTGGATGACTCCACTAATTGTAAACAGGAACTAGAAGCTCATGAACTATTAATGCACCTGGTCCTGGTGTGGGGGATGGAATATGGTGAGAACTGAGTTTGTAGTTTTGATGTCAGTAAGTTAGAGCATAAGTTTAATGCTCATGTAGGAATAGGAGATGTGGTCTTGAGCCCACCAGAGGAGGGGAGTTGGGGCCCTTAAAGTCTGTACTGTAGTGAATGACATACTTCTAGATCCCCTTTCAATAAAATACTTACTATTCCAGTTGTTAGGAGTGCCTGGCAGACAGTCCTTTGCTACCAGCCCCCTTTGGAAATTGCCTCAGCTAAAGAGAGCTATTTCACCAGAGCCATGCCCCTTTCCCAGGGCAAGACCTGGCCCTGTTTCCTCAGTGAGAAACAACTATAAAGGGCCATCCCAACTCCAAAGCCACACATAAGGTCAGCAGAGGCATTTAATGTAATTGCATACAGCTTAACTTCTTCCACTGTCCAATCTGATTTCCTTTCTTTTCCTTCCAGAGGTGTTAATCCCAAGAGCATTCCTAACAAATGGCTTGAGCACTAAACTTTTTCAGTCTGTATTTCAGAGAACCCAGTCTGTGACATGTACACTTGGTGAAAGAGTGGACTACAGGTAACCTGCCTAGTGGCACAGGAGGGCTATCTGTTTTTCCAAGATACTGCATAGGAAGGGAAAAAAACGACTATTTGAGAAGTCTAACTGCTGGATGTGGGCCTAGCCCACGCTGAGGTCCAAATTTACTCTACCCACGTGGTTCAGGAAGCCTTATGCTTTATAAAACATATCAAGAAAATTCACTTTATATTAATTGGTAGACATAAATATACTAAAGAACTAGAGTTTCAAGAATTTAAGATAATTAGATTGAGATTTTAAAATTAGTGTTTTTAAATGAATAGATTAAAAAAATAAATAGATCATCAGAAAGAACAAGACACTATGAAAATGTTAAATTTTAGAAGAACTAATGTGAACTTCTAAAATGTAATAAAAACATTGTATTATAATTAAAGGAGGGGAAAACCTCAATGGACAGATTAAATAACATTAAAGAAATGGAGGAGAAAATTAGTAATTCAGAATATAGAATTAAATAAATTACCCAGAATGCAGTATAGAGATATAATATTTTGTAATTAATAAAGAGGTTATGACACACAAATGATAAAATGAGATGTTGGACCACATATCTACTATAAGTTTCAGAAGGACAGAACAGAGAAAATGGCAGTGAAACAGTACTTGAAAAAGCAGTAGCCAGGAGGGGCAAGAGAGTGGTAAGGGATTAAGAGGTACAAACTACTATGTATAAGATAAATAAGCTACAAGAATATATTGTACAGCACAGGGAATATAGCCAATATTTTATAATAACTATAAAAGGAGTATAATCTATAAAAATTTTGAATCACTATGTTGTACACCTGAAACTAATATAATATTGTAAATCAAAGTATACTTCAATTTTTTAAAAGTAAAAAATTTTTTAAATAAATTTATAAAAACAATAGTCCCCAATTTTTTTGAATAGGTGAAAGTCATGAACCTTAAGACTTGAGAAGCATAATGAGTTAACAGCAGGATAAATAAAAATAAACCATCACCTAGACAGAACATAGTGAAATGTATAACACCAAGAACAAAGAGAAAATACTCAAAACAACTATAGAAGAAATCCAGGTCATCTACCAAAGAAAAACAGATTGACAAGTTAAAATGTACACGATATAATGAAACGTCAACAATAATAGAGATCAAAAGACAATGAGAAAATAGCTTCAACTTTCACAAGGACAATAAATGTTACACTAGAATTCTAAACTGTTGTTTAGGTAAAAGATTCTACTTATACAGATGTGTAATATATACAGGAAATAATTTGCTCATTTTTAAGCACTTAAGATAATTGAATTTTATCCTCTCTACACAGTTGCAATATGAAATCATTAGCAATGGCCAAAGACTAGTTTTATATCATTTATGGGGTCTTTTCAGCTAATACAACACTTTGACAACATTTCTACATAGCCCTCAGACATACATACACACACACACACACACACACACACACACACACACAGAGTTAAATCAGACAGGAGTACCATTTCTCTTTTACAGAGAGTGAGATTGAGGTTCTAAAATACTTTGAGACTTCTTCAGACGTTTTTGACTCGTTCCTTCGCTCTCTTTATTATGCCACACAAATTAAAACCAAGCAAGCAACCAAAAAACTACAAAAAAAGAACTATCATGAATGTTGGGATTTTGTGAGTGCCAGATAACATGCTAGAAATGACATTTTGTATTTGAGGTCTAAGTAACTGAAATTTTGCCAGATCTCATCAAATTTTGCTTTGCAAATTGCTATAAAGCCATTTCCTCATTCCTATTTAACTCCTTGATTTAAGAATCTTAAGTGGAGAGTCAACTTGTTAAAAACTGTGTGTGATTGTGTGTATGTGTATGTGTTTTAAAGGAGTAGATTTTAGTTTTAAGCAGATATGAGTCTTGTTGCATTTCTGTTAAGCCCTGAATGATACAATAAGGACAATAACAGACTTAGTATTATTTTCAGTATTCAGTTGTCTCCTTCTTATGACTTTTATCACCTGACTTATTGCTCTATTATTGGGTGACTTTCATTCTTTTGAAGAACTTAAGTTGATGTTTCCATTTATTATTTATCAAATACAACTCTCCTTCATCAAAGTAGAATCTCTATTTTTTGTTCCACTAGTTAATTATCATTTCCTTTTAATTACCCTATGTACATCTTTGTCAAATAAATTAATATTAGCATCGATGTTTTAAAACTAGTGCTATAATTTCTAGTAAAATGTATTATTTCTAGTTATACACAATATGTTTGCTTTGGACTTGAAAATATATTTAGTGTTTCAGTTTTGCAAGTGAGAGCATTTTAATAAGTGAGGTCCACAGTGCCGTCAACATTATTAGCACCCATTTTTTCCCTTTCAGGAAGGCTGAATCATCAGTAACCAAACTTTAAAAATGCTACCTAAGATTCTAAAACACAGCTTTTAAAAAGTGTAGAGGTTTCCACAGATGTTATCAAGAAGTCGTACAATGCATACACCTGAGAAGTAAGAAGGCATCACCTAATAGTAACTTGTATCTGTTTACTATTTTAAGTATAATGGCTTACCCTAAAGTCAAGGAGCTAGAGATTGTTCAACAATCTCTAATGAGAAAAAAATCAGTGGAAATATAAAAAATCCAATCTATCCAGATGATATTTTATTCATATCTACTGAACAAAACATTTGATTTTAACTGAACTTTATAAATTTTCTGGCTGTTCCATACTATATAAAGACTAGCATGTAATTACTAGCAATGTTAAAGATATATTCATATTTGCAACATGAAAATAAATTTATTATTCAGCAGGCCTATTCTATTGCTTTGCCTACGTAGGTCCAATATTTTACCATCACAAGTATACAGAAAATCACCATTTTTTTTTGTTATGGGAAATTCAAAGTGTTTTATTAACTGAATACATCATGTAGAATTTCGTTCTGATGATTCATTTTAATTCAGTACATACTGATTAAGCTTCTACTGTGTACCAGATGCTTTTTTAGGTTCTGGGGTCAAGGGTTGAAGAATAAAACATTTCAAACAGTCTGCCATTTAAGGGGAATATAGACGTGCAAACATGCAGATAGAGAGTAGGATAAAGTATGCCTTAAATAGAACTACAAATAACAAATACTGTGATTGCTCCAAGGATGGACTGATTAATGCTGTCTGAGAGGATTCAAGTAATGCTTTAGGCAGCAAGAGATATTAATTTGATCTGTGATGTACAGCAATACTTTCTAAAGATGGAGAATAAGTAGGTAAGCAGAACAGATTGGATAACCTTAGGTTAAGCCTTTGATAGAAGTCAATATAGTCAGTTGAAATTATATATATATAATATTATATATATTGGAAATATATATAATATATATATTGGAAATATATATATATATATATATATATTGGAAATTTTATAATTTTCTTGGAAATAATGATATATATATATATTGTTAATTGTTTGCTAGGTGCCTGACATTTTGCTTTGGCTTAAAGAGAATTATTTCATTCAATACACGGTGTGTGACAGAGGTATTACTATCCTATTTTACTGATTCTCTAACTCAGGATTAGTGAGTCTGTTATAGAATTTTACTGTGTGGCATAGCTTATTCGTAGCTATATTAGATTTATATTGCTGTGCAACAAATTACCATAAACTTAGTGGCTAAAAACAATTCCCATTTATTATCTCATAGTCCTGTAGGTCAGAAGTACAGGTCCAGGTTAGCTCAGTCCCCTGTTCAGGGTCTCACCAAGCCTGTGATTCTTATCTGAAGCTCAAGAACCTCCTCCAAGCTTATCTGATGTTGGCATGATTCATTTCCTTGTGGCTGTGACTAAGGTCCCTGTCTTCTTGCTGGCTGTTGGCAGGGGACTGCTCTTAGCAACTAGAGGCTGCCCACAGTTCCTTTCCAGCTGACGCCCATAAGAAGTTCACAATATGAGTGTTTGCTTTCTTCCAGGCCAGGAGAAGCTGATCCCTCTGACTTCTAAATACCTTTATAGATTGTTATGATGGAGTCTTATATAATGTAAAGTAATCACTGAGTGACAATCCTATCACCATTTGGCGTAAAACTTAACCTGAAAATGAGTGACTATTCCATCATATTCGCAGGTTCCACCCACATTTGAAAGGAGGTGACTATACAAGGTGTATACACCAGGGGACCAAAATCTTGGAGGCCCTCTCAGAACTGTCTGCCCTTAAAATGCAAAATACATTCACTCCCCTTCTGAAGTCCCCCAAAGACTCATCCCATCACACCATCAGCTGTAGTTCAAAATCTCATCATCTAAACAAAAATTTCATAATCCATTCAGGTCAAGTCCAAAATTGTATCTAAATCTCCTTAGCTTAAAGTAAAAACATTTCATCATCCAAATCATCTTAATGGGGTATAGATGAGGCTCCTACCATAATCCATAAATACAACTCTTGGAGCACACTTCCCCTCCATCTGTAGATCTATAAAATTAAACAGAAAAGTAGTTTGTTCACAACATTCCCAACATACAAGGTGAGACAGGCATATCAGATTATAAACATTCTGGTTCAAAAGCAGAGAAATGGAAGGTCAAAAGGAGTCACTGGTCCAAAACAGTTCTATAATCCAGAGTTTCTTGATTACTTTGTAAAGGCTGTGAATAATTCTCTGTGGCTCTTCATTCCACCCTCTGGGCTCTAGGTTTCACCCTCTGAGTCATCCTTTCTCTTCATGAAAAGTAGTTTGCTGTTGAGTAGTTTATCTGCCTGCTTGTTGGCAGTAGAATTTCGGGGCGGGGGTGGGGGCGGAGCAGTCTGACAGCCTCCTTTCATTTTGTACTTCCTCTGTCCTTTTCAGACCAAGCTTGAGATGTTTGTACTAATAGAATTTTTTCAAGGACTTTTTGGGCCTTCCATGGATTTCCATGACATTCACTCCATTAGGCAAAGCCATACTCACAAATCTTTGTGAGATAACTCCTTTCTCTTTGGCTCCTCTTCTTAGAGGTCCTCTAGTTTGATTGAAGTGTGTGAGACAACTCTTAATCTCTTGAAATAGCCATAATCTAAAGCCAGACCTCTTTTACTCTAAAGCTCCTTCTTTTAGTATTAGGTTATACTGCCATCTCCTAGAGTTATTTTGAAGCATATTTCATAATGTAATATGTTAAAGCCAGGATAGATGTACATGCTTTTTCAAAGTATCAGGCACAGACCAAATTTATTTACTTCCCACCCATAAAGAGATAAATCCATATTTGCTCAGAAATATAGGTATTTGATACAGAAACACCTTACATATATAAACATTAATTACAATACTGGTTAGTACAGTTAATATAACTAAATTTGTTCTCATACCCAGTCAATTCAATTGAATAAAATCTATTACATGATCTCAACCAATAAAAACTGCTTTGGCACTTTTGTGTTCATCTTTTCAGCTTATATTATTAGTTAGAAGTCTATTCAAGTACTAGTAAATGGTAAAGTATAAGATAGATTTTTTTTTAATCTCACTTAAATATTAGGCTAACTGTAAGCAACTAGGTCTTATATGGTAGAGACCCATGCCCCTTCCATGTTGTTGCTCAGCCATCCTAAAAACATGTCTTCCATTATGTCCATTATGTACTCTAAGGTGGCTTCTCTGACCCCTGCTGTAACTCTAGCTAACATGGACAAGGGGAAGAACAGAGAGGGCATGTCCATGGGCATTTCTATTTAAGAGAATGACTAACAGTTGCTTTCTCTCACATCCCATTTTTTATAGAGCCTAGTCAAATGGCCATTCCTAACTGCAAAGGACTAAGAAATTTAGTCTTTGATGAACAATGACAGATTCAGCCCAAATTTTTTATTATCATAGAGAGAAGGAAAATGAAGATCAGAGGACCATTAGCAGTGACTGACACATATTTTGTAATTGCTGCCCTGAGTGTTGTTGGCCAGTACTTCAGGTTGTTATGACTGGTTTTGACCTATCATTTCTGGCTAACCAATGGTAGGCAAATCACATAGGATATGAAAATCTAAGGTTTTACTGACTCTGGGCAGAGAAGCACATTTAAGATAGCAACCAAATAAATGGTAAAGATCAGTGGTCAATAAGAAATTAGAAGAAATTTTTTCCTTTACAAAGGACATTATAAACATCAGTGGAGCCTGAAGAAACGTGACAAAAATGTCAAGAGTTGCCAGAAAAACGTGTGGTGCAGGCATCTGATTGCTTCAGAGTTTGTGAGGAAAAGAGGATATGACTGACATATAAAGACATGGAACACAATTGTGTGGGGGAATAAGTGCTATTAATTTCATTCAGCTCTATTCAGATGATGCTCCCATTTCAGGGAACTCATCTCTAGGCTGGATAAAATAGTGACTCTATATAAATCATTAAAATCTCACGTATAGTTAGGTTAATATTTGTCTATAACCACTTGAGAAAGCACATTTTCCTAATATGCACTCTTTTCTTTATAACTGTCATTAGTATGAATTTAATGATATAACCACAGAACCAGCATAGCTCAGATATAAGGAATATAATTGGATATCATTTAAATATCCTTTAAGAATTGTGGCCTGGCATACTGTAAGAATATGAAACAAATTCAGAATAGCATGAAGCAGGGGATAGATTCATGGAATCCTAGTAAGTATTAAAGTGAGTAGGGTATGACTCAAACCAGACAGAAGATATTCTTTGCTAAAGTTTCCTGAGTTGAGAGCCCTGAGTTGATGTTAGCCAGCACCATGTGGAAGATATGGACTTGAATCCATGGTTGTTATAGTGACTAGTGGCCCAATGTGTCCCTCATTGGCAAGGGAAAAATCCTTCTGGCTGTCTGCAGTCCATTTTTTCTTTCATTCTGCAAAAAAAATGGTGATCCCAATTTTCTTTTTTCCTTGGTGGATAATTTTCTTTAAAACTCCAGAAGTATTAGAATTGCAAATATAAGTGATAGAGAGTAAATTGTAAGCATGGCCTTATTATGTTTTTGTTAAATCTAGGAATGCAGATTTTTGTAATAATTTTATCAGTCATTTTATTTGATATTTTAAATATTTTAATAAGGAAATTGGAAGTGATATTTAGCAGGTGAGCATTAGATTTCAATTAAATGTGTACCTGAGTAATTTTTTGAGACTTGCAATTTGTAGGTCAAAAGTTATAAAAGAATTTTTCATGTTATTAATGAGTCTTAGGTGTCATACTTCAGAGTTTAATATATTTGGGTTACTAAAGTTATTTAAGTACTCTAGCAAACTGCTAACTTGGAATAACTGAATTATTTCAAAAGAAAGTTAATAACACATTTATACATGAGCTGTAGTTGAAAGTGTTTCAAGAAATTTAATTAACTAAGTTTGTAAATGGTAGAGATTGTTAAGAAATTTCAGTTTGTTTATATTAGACTGGTTAAACATTAATCAAAGGCTCTCTTGAAAGATATTGTTAAAATTTACTCAATTTATGAAAAGAATAATGAAGAAAAATATAAGATAATTTAAAATTTGAAGTTAAAAGTCTTAGGTAAAATAGATCTGTGATTTTTGTGAATTTATTAAATTTAGTATTTAAAGAATCCAAATAGCTATAATTAATTTTTCCAGGCACAGGAGTTAACCTCACAGTCACCAAAATTTGACACAGACAAATACTTTCTTAGGGGGAAGGAGAGTAATACTTATATTTTGAAAAATAAGAGTAATACCAATTTAAACAAAACAAAAGTGCATATAAAAACTAAGTATCTTTTACATATACCGCAATGTTCATTGCAGCACTATTTACAATAGCCAGGACATGGAAGCAACCTAAATGTCCGTCAACAGATGATTGGATAAAGAAGATGTGGAATATTACAATGGAATATTAGCCATAAAAAGGAATGAAATTGAGTTACTTGTAGTGAGGTGGATGGACCTAGAATCTGTCATGCAGAGTGAAGTCAGAAAGAGAAAAACAAAAACCATATGCTAACACATATATATGGAATTTTAAAAAGCCGTACTGATGAACCTAGTGGCAGGGCAGGAATAAAGACGCAGACATAGAGAACAGACTTGAGGGCACAGGGGGAAGGGGAAGCTGGGATGAAGTGAGAGAGTAACGTTGACATATATACACTACCAAATGTAAAATGAATGGCTAGTGGGAAGCTGCCTCATAGCACAAGGAGATCAGCTCGATGCTTTGTGATGACCTAGAGGGATGGGATAGGGAGGGTGGGAGGGAGGCTCAAGAGGGAGGGGATATGGGGATATATGTATACACATAGCTGATTCACTTTGTTGTACAGCAGAAACTAACACAACATTGTAAAGCATTTATACTCCAATAAAGATGTGAAAAAAAAATTTTTTAATTAAAAAAGTTTTCCCAGTAAAAAACAACAACAACAACAACAAAAAACTAAGTATCTTTGTGCACTTCTAACATTCTCTTCCAGTGGCATATATCCTTTCACATTTTTTTCTCTGCTAATATAAATACATACATTTATATGTATAAGCAGTTAAAGTTTATTTTCTCTTTTTTTGAGTAAAACACATTTCTTTGGACAAAGATTTTTTATTGAAGTATAGTTGATTTATAATTTATATGAATTTCAGGTGTACAACATAGTGATTCAATATTTTATAGACTACATTCCATTTTAAGTTATTATAAAATATTGGCTATATTCCCTGTGCTGTACAATATATCCTTATAGCTTATTTATTTTATACATAGTAGTTTGTGTCTCCTAATCCCTTATACCTATGTTGTCCCTCTCCACTTCCCACTCCCCTCTGGTAACCATTAGTTCATTCTCTATATTTGTGAGTCCATTTCTATTTTGTTCTATTTTGTTCATTTGTTTTATTTTTTAGATTCCACATGTAAGTGAAAATATATAGTATTTGTCTTCCCCTGATTTATTTTAGTAAGCTTATTACTCAGTAGGTCCATCCATGTTGTTGCAAATGGCAAAATTTCACTCTTTTTTTATGGCTGAGTAGTATACATAACTTTATCCATTCACCTGTCAATGGGCAATTATGTTGCTTGCATGTCTTGGCTATTGTAAATAATGCTACTATGAACATTGAGGTTCATGTATCTTTTCAAATTAGTGTTTTCATTTTCCTCATATATATGCCCAGAAGTGGAATTTCTGGATCATATGGTAGGTCTATTTTTAGTTTTTTGAGGAACTTCCATACTGTTTCCATAGTGGCTGCACCAATGTCATTCCCACCAACAGTGTACTAGGGTCTGTCTTCTCCATATCCTCGCCAACATTTGTTATTTGTGGTCTTTTTTATGATAGATATTCTGATAGGTATGACATAATATCTCATTGTGGTTTTGATTTGCATTTTTCTGATGATTAGTGATTTTGAACATCTTTTCATGTGCCTGTTGGCCATCTGTATGTCTTCTTTGGAAAAATGTCTATTCATATCATCCTTTAATTAGATTGTTTTCTGACATTGATTTGGATGAGCTGTTTATATATTTTGGATATTAACCCCTCATTGGTCATATCATTTGCAAATATTTTCTCCCATACAGTAGGTTGTTTTTTTGATTGGGCAGTGGTTTCCTTTGCTGTGAAAAAGCTTTTAAGTTTAATTAGGTCCCATTTGTCTATTTTTGCTTTTGTTTTCTTTGCCTTAGGAGACAGATCCAAAAAACTATTGCTACAATTTATGTCAAAGAGTATTCTGCCTATGTTTTCTCCTAAGAGTTTTATGGTTTCCAGACTTACATTTAGGTATTTAATCAATTTTGAGTTTACTTTTATATTTGGTGAGAGAAAATGTTCCAAATTCATTCTTTTACATGTAGTTGTCCAGTTTTTCCCAACACCACTCATTGAAGAGACTGTCTTTTCCCCATTGTATATTCTTGTCTCCTTTATCATAGATTAATGACCATAAGTGTGTGGGTTTGTGTGGGTTTATTTCTGAGCTCTCTATTCTCTTCAGTTGATCAATGTGTCTGTTTTTGTGCCAGTAACATGCTGTTTTGATTACTGTAGCTTTGTAGTATAGTCTGCAGTCATGGCGCGTGATACTTCCAGCTTTGTTCTTTTTTAGTCAAGATTGCTTTGGCTATTTGAGGTCTTTTGTGTTCCACATAAATTTTAGGATTATTTGTTCTAGTTCTGTGAAAAATGTCATGGATATTTTGATAGGATTGTATTAAATCTGTAGATTGCTTTAGGTAATATGTATATTTTAACAACATTAATTCTTCAATCTGTGAACATGGGATATCTTTCCATTTCTTTGTATCGTCTTCAATTTCCTTCATGAATGTTTTATAGTTTTCAGAATATAGGTCTTCCACCTCCTTGGTTAAGTTTATTCCTAGACATTTTTGATGTGATTTTTAAACAGATTATTTTCTTGCTTTCTCTTTCTGATAGTTCATTATTAGAATATATTTAGAAAAGCAACAGATTTCTGTATATTAAGCTTGTGTTTTGCTATGTTATTAAATTCATTATTAGTTCTAATAGTTTTTTGGTGGAGACTTTAGGGTTTCTATATATAGCATCATGTCATCTGTAAATAGTGACAATTTTACTTCTTCCCTTCCAATTCTGATGCCTTTTATTTCTTTTTCTTGTCTGATTGCTGTGATTAGGACTTCCAATAATACTATGTTAGATAAAAGTGGCAAGAGTGGGCATCCTTGTCTTGTTCCTTATTTAAAGGAAAAGCTTTCAGCTTTTCACTATTGAATATAATGTTAGCTGTGGGTTTGTCATAAATGGCCTTTATTATGTTGCAATATGTTACCTCTATACCAACTTTGAAGAGAGTTTTTACCATGAATGGATGTTGAATTTTATCAAGTGCTTTTTATGTGTCTATTGAGGTGATCATGTGATTTTTATTCTTTCTTTTCTTAATGTGGCATATCACATTGATTGATTGATTGCAGATAGTGAACCATCCTTGCATTCCTAGAATAAATCCCACTTGATCATGTTATATGATACTTTTTATATATTGCTGGATTCAATTTACTAATACATTGTTGAGGATTTTTACGTCTCTATTCATCAAAGATATTGGCCTGTAATTTTCTTTTTTTGTAGTGTCTTTGTCTGATTTTGGTATCAGGGTAATGGTGTCCTGGTAAAATGAATCTGGAAAACAGGCAGACTCTCTGGCAGATACCTTGGTGATATATGTCATAAAGCTTAGAATATCCACATTCTTTGATCTATTGGTTCTGTTTCAAAATATTTACAGGCAAGGATATTCATCACAATCATACTTTTTAAAAAATTGGATAAAACTAAACATCCAAAGAAAAGACTCATTAAAAAGTTGTCTTCATTTGGTGAACTATGATGTAGCTATTAAAAACTTTGTTTCAGAACAATTTCATGAGGATATTGCTTAGTGGAAAACTAAGCTATAAACCTATGTATAAATATGCTTCTAATCAAAATGAGTATGTAATATAGAGAGATATATTTGTAAGGTATAAAAGAAGACAAAAAAGTATTACAACATAATTTCAATATCTCAGGTTGCTAGAGTTACAGACTTTAAAATATATTTTCCTTATGCATCTCTGTATATCCAGGTTTTCCTCAATGATTATGCATTACTTTAATAATTATACATAATACATTATTTATTTAAAGTTTAATAACAAAAATAAGGGATATTCAATTTTATATATTCATTCATTCATTCATTCTATTTACTAATTCATGACTAGGCCTCTTCCATTTGCAACACACCATATTTATTTTCTTGCTATTTGGCTCTGTTTAGTTGGTGTAATTTTAGATCATCTAGTTCATCAGTTTAGGGAATGAAATTAGAGCACAGTCTTCCAAATTCTAACCAAGCATTCTTTGACTGAGACTACACTGCAAAACAAGAAATAATTTGAAAATTAACTAAAAGAAGCACCAGAACACTAAAAGTGAAAAAAAAATCAGTGCAAATATGTTTGTATAAAAGTTTAAAATCTTGGGCTTAGGAGAATTTTGGAGAATATTTCTGAAACACTGGCCATCCAAATAAAACAAGTTTGTCTGGGATGTAAATTCATAAACAAAATGGTTGTATGAAGTGAGAAACGCATGAGTCTTTGTTTGCTTCGATATTATTTTTAACACATTGGAATATTCCAGTAAGTGATTTGAATTGCAATTTAGGAACTGAGTCAACAAAATAAATATGACAATTTGATGCCATTTGAGGATATTGGCATTTTATAAAAGAAATTGTCTTGTAGAGTAGATGGTGGTTCTGGCTCAGGTTGCATCTCTTTTACTTTTTTTGTCCCCCTGGATTGAGATCGTTGCCACTAAGTTCAAAGTATTCTCTTGCCAATTCTAACACCATGGAAATAATTTAAAAGGTGCAATGGATGAAATGCTTCAAGGTAATGAGGCTTTTATGACTGTTTAGGATACAAGGATACCCTTGTACAGGTGATCAAGAGAGGGAACATACAGATATATCATGCTAATTTGGCAATTTTCACACTTATTTTAGGACCGTAGCCAGAAGTTCAACAAAGCATGCTTCTCTACAATGTCAGGCCACAGTGGTTGCTGAGCCTCTACTTAAATGTTTCTAGAACAGAGAACTCTCAATCTCTCCTGGGTTCTTAACTTGGGGTCACAAATGCCATAGGAGTACCTAAACGAGTTTTAGGGATCATATAACACCTTGAAGTTACATGCAAATGTGTTAGTTTTCATATCTTAAGTTCCCAAAAATGTCAGCATCCTCAAAAGAATTAAGAACCATTGCAGAGGTCGCTGATTACATTTTCAAATAGATCAAATGCTTAAAAAATACACACACACACACACACACACACACACACACATTCATCCTGGGACAAAACAGAATAAGTCTAGTCATTTGAGCTGATTATAACCCTTTAATAGAACAAATAATTCACCATTTACTCCTAAAATCTCCTCCACTCTAAACACTCTTATTTTCTTAAACATTTCCTTTTTGAAGACTGGTTGCCGCATCACCATGTCTACTCTCTTTTATACATACTCCACTTTGATCATTTATTGCTTCTTCAAGTGTGGTTCCCAGCTTGCAAATTTCAGGTGTGATCTAAACCACACACACCAAAGAGGATTAATCCTCCTCCTATTCTGTACCCTCATCTTATATTAGTAGAGAAATGCTTACCTTTGGGAGGGAGCCATAACAAATGTTTTTCATCTTTGAAAATCAAATAACTTTTCATGTATTCAGATGTAATATTTGCTACAATTCCATAAAGTATAATGAAATTGCATATCCCCCATTTCTACTCCAGCCCCCACACCTACTTCATCTACTCTTTTCTATCACTAGGACATTTGATTGTTTGGCCTCACCTTCTGTTAAGTCACTCATGTGCTTGCTCTGACTTTTCATTCAGAGTAGGCAAGGTTCTCTTTAATTACATCAGTGCTGATCTTAACTAATGCTTCTACATTTTCCAGCATGGCATATGGAGAAATACAAGTCATACAGATGTAAAACACTGAAGTTTGATTCTTAGTTCTATCTCTTATTAGTTGTGTGATCTTGGACCTTTTATCTAACATTTCAAAGCATCAAGTTCTTCATCTATAAAGTGGAAATATTAATATCCAATTCATAGTGTTATAAGAATTAGAAAAGATTATCTCTACATATTTTTCTAGAACAGCTTTCTTCTTTCCATCTTTTCTACATTAAATTTTTAACAGCGTTTATATTTTTATTATATTATATACATGTAGAAAACTGAAGAATGTTCAGTAAATGCTTAGCAAATTTTAGGCCGTATACCCTGTGCATCCCTCTACCCTTTAACCTATTCTACTATTGTCCACACCCCCGCCACTTATTCTTCAGCTTTATCCATGCTGACTTTCTTACTGTTCCTAAAACATTCCACACAAACTTCCATTTCAGGGCTTTTGATTTGCTGTTCACTTTAGCTGGATTGCTCCCTGCTTCCCTCCCCCATCCCCCAGTTAAAAACATATTTCTTATTTCTTATCTTCTACTTTATGTCTTTATTTTTCAAGTGAAGCCAGCCTGTCAAGATTGCAACACTTGCCCTCCTCCAAACACAGGAAATAAACCTAGAATATCCTGACATGCTAGAAATCAAGGAAGCTCTCAAAGAATACCGAGGTTGTGTGGAAGACAGTTTCATAATCAAAATGAAGAATGATAGGTAAATGAAACTTCTATTTCTGGCTACTATGGAGTAATCTCTATCATC
The DNA here is from genome assembly GCF_009873245.2 of Balaenoptera musculus. NCBI lineage: Eukaryota > Metazoa > Chordata > Mammalia > Artiodactyla > Balaenopteridae > Balaenoptera > Balaenoptera musculus. The sequence goes on along the minus strand of NC_045789.1, from coordinate 44,130,813 downwards.
AGACCATCCCTTCTACTGAGTATAATTATAAAGGCAGGATAAAAAAATTAATAGATAAATAAATACAATGTTTTAAAGTTAATCAGTGGACAACGAACAAAGCAGCCAGCATTTGAGGGCTCCACATTCCAGAAAGAAATTTAGGTGACTCAACTTTCTTTGCCATTTTCCCCATGGAATATTAGCCAAATTTTAGTCACAGCACTGAGGTGCAACAGAAAACAATAACCTAAATCAGGGGTCAGCAAACTGCTACCCGAGGGCCAGATCTGGCCTGTTGTACACACCATGCTCATTGGATTACATAATGTCTATGGCTGCTCTGCAGGACAAGGGCAGAGTTGAGTGGTTTTCTCAGAGACTGTCTAGCCTGTAAAGCAGACATGACTTTATGTCTCTCTCACAGAAATAGAGGGACAAATATTGGATTTTAGGGCTGCCAGTGCCGTAATAGAAAGGAAACCTAAAAGTATCAAAGAGCCCTGGAAAATACATGTTTTTCAGTTGAGACCTCAGAAAGGCTATGCTCTATGACTAAGAGCAAACTCAAAATAGAAAGACTCCATAAAACCTAACTCCCATCTTTGATACCTCTCGGCCCTTGATTGGATCAAAGTCCTTGATTTTTACCAACTCTTCTTGACAACTTGAAGAGTAGTAAATCCTCTCTGGAAGAACATAACTTTATCCAGAACTTCTATAATTTTTCATACTCAATGCCTGACATTTCATCAATAACTACCAGAAATGTCAGGAGACAAAGACAAGTGAAAAGCAAGAGAAGAAAACAAATTATAAAAAGGGAACCTGAAAGTGTCAAGATAATGAAGTTACCAGGTGTAGACTTTAAAACAACTGATTAATATATTTAAGAAAATAAATGACAGTATTGATAACTCACCACAGTCATAATGTATGCAAAAATTGAAAATTCTAAAAGTGAAAAATACAATTAATGAAATTAAGAGCACAATAGATATGTTTAGCAGCAGATAAAAACTATACTAAAGCAGTGAAAGAAAGAAGGATGGAAGGTACATTAAAAAAAATGTAAGAGACATGGGACCCAGTGAAAAAGCCTAATATACCTGTCACAGGGGTTCTAATATACAGGAGAGAGATAATGAGGTAGAAGCACAATTTGAAGAGATACTAGTTTTAAAAAAATAAAAAACTAAAGATATCATCATAAATTAATAAAACCTTATTAATCCTAAAGAGTATGAATGAAAAGAACCCCCACACCTATGTATCCCATAAAAAAATCTTCTGAAAATTTAAGACAGGAAAATATTGTAAAAACAGCCAGAGAGAGAAAGAAAAAAAAAAAAAAATTTCCCTCAATGCAGCTGTAGTAAGACTAACACCTAACTATGAACCAGAAACTATGGAAACAAGATGAATCTGATCAAAGTTATAAATATAACTACAAAAGCCATAAGGATATAGAAGATCATGTTAAATGTCATCAGGTAAAAAGTCAGCCAAATCCAGAATGTCAAAAATTCTAATGGCATATGGTTTCTGCATGAGACACATAGAAGAACAAAGAGGAGAATAAGAAGAGGAGAAGTGGAGAGGAGAAAAGTAGGAGGAGGAGAAGGAAGAAGAAGAAGAAAAAGAGGAAGAGGAAGGGGAAGGGGAGGGGGAGGGAGACGAGAAGGAGAAATTATCTTGAATGCATATTAATCTAATGCAGTGCTGGAACTTTGCATGTGTCCTGATTTTAATAAACTGAAAAAAGACATTTGTGAAACAATTGGGGAATTGTAGGTGTGATAATTCTATTTTGGATATGTTTTTTTAAAGCCCTTAACTCTTAGAGACATGTACCAAACTACAAACACAATAATATGATATTCATGACTTACTTTAATAGAATTCAGTGGAGAATTAAGATTTAAGATTTACCAGGTTGATGATTTTTTTTAATTTATTTATTTTATTTATTTTTGGCTGTGTTGGGTCTTCGTTGCTGCACGTGGGCTTTCTCTAGTTGTGGCAAGTGAGGGCTACTCTTCGTTGCGGTGCACGAGCTTCTCATTGTGGTGTCTTCTCTTGTTGCAGAGCAGGGGCTCTAGACGCGTGGGCTTCAGTAGGTGTGGCGCGTGGGCCCAGTAGTTGTGGCTCGCAGACTCTAGAGCGCAGGCTCAGTAGTTGTGGCGCATGGGCTTAGTTGTTCCACGGCATGTGGGATCTTCCTGGACCAGGGCTCGAACCTGTGTCCCCTGCATTGGCAGGAGGATTCTTAACCACTGCACCACCAGAGAAGTCCTACCATGTTGATAATTTTTGAAGCTTGTTGATGAATATAGGAAATCTATCATACTACTATACCTATATTTGTGTTTTAGAACATTTCTATAATAAAAAAGCCAAAACTTTAAAAAGAGAAAGAAATTACTTTTAGCTATTTGAGTTGAACAAAATGAGATTACAATTGATATTTTAAAAAGGCATATCTGTGGAATTATTTTATTACACCTAAGTCCCAGGTATTTCCTCAGAAACACAAAAAGTCAAAGCAACAATTCTAGATTCCAAAGTTTCAGTCCTTTTATAGAGGCTTAGAATCATTTTTAAAAATTTTCTTCTTTCTTTCAAATTTGTGATGTAGACACTGCTTCAAGACTTCCTAGCTAAAATGCAACAGATATTTATAAACCACCTGTACAGAATGTGCTTTATACACCAATTTGGAGAGGAGCAAGTCTTACTGTGTACTTGTACTCGTCCTTAGAGCTCCTTTGTGTGAATTAGAAAAAAGGTCCTAGTGGAGGCCACTTGTTTGGGATCTGGGTTTCAGCCTTTGCTGATCCCTCAGCTGGGCATTATTCTTTAATGAACAAATTAAACAAGTTCTTGAGACAGGCTTGGGATTATGGAATATTTTCTCCATCATCCAGGCTCTGCTTTTCAAACTGATTTTTTTTTTTCATAAAAAAGTCCTGATTAACTACCCCCTCCTCCTCTCACTGGTTTTCTACCACCTTCTTTCACACTGCTGGTGCAAACTGCTTTTAAGCCCTTAAAAGATGACTGTTCTCTCCATATTACATGAAATCCTCCCCTTCACATAAACCAGTGCACTGCAACACACCCATTTCTTCCACAGATTTATAAAGGGATAGAGAACAACCCACACCTTCTTTAAATTATACTCTGAGTAATTGTAGATTCACATGGAGTTGTGGGAAATATCTTCTTGCATAGTTTTCCCCATTGCTAACACCCTACAAACTATAGTACACTATCACAACCAGTATATTGATATTGATACAACCCATCAATCTTATCCAGATTTCCTCAATTTTATTTGTACTTATTTGTGTATATGTACTTGGTTTTTGCAGTTTTGCTGCATGTATAGGTTAACCCACACATTTTCACTTGTATGCTTTTGTACAGATATCATGTGTTAACTGAACCATCATAAAAATAACTAACACATATAGTATTTAATATATGCCCAACAGTGTTCTAAGCATCCTACATATATTAACTCACTTAGTACTCAGAACAAACTTAGAAAGTAGGCACTATTTATTCTCTCCATTTTAAAAATGAAAAAACTGAGGCACAGAGTGCTTAAGTACTTCACTCCTGTGTCACATAGCAAACCAGGGGGAAAGCTCAAACTTGAGCTAGGCATTCTGATGCAGTGTCTGTGCTCTTAATCTTTACACTGTATGCCCTGACAAATTAGTTCATTTTTCAGCTCTTCCATACTTTCTAAATGGGCTTACTAATTGAGAATTTTTTGAGCCAACATCTCTATTTCAATATGTCATCTAGTTCTGAGACGGAAAAGTTATTTTTTGTGACTCAAAGTTCAGGTCACAGCTGGCCCAGCACCTAGCTATCTATCTATCCTACTTTACTGGAGTGGCATGAGGATTAAATGAGACCCAGCAAGTCAATTGTCTAGCACAGTGTTGGAGAGATAATAACAAGAATTTTTTGCCTTCTTTCCCTTTGAATCTGTTATTCCTTCTTAATTTCACCACAGCTGGGTCCAGACCCTGTCATTACACACCTGAATTCCTCAAGATAATAAATTAAGATATTCAGACACTGTTCATATATATACTGTAACATACTGTAGCCTTTTTATTTCCTCCGGCCTCTCCCAGCCCTGCCTCCACTCTTCACCCACCACAATGACACTTATTCTTCTTCTCATCCAGCCTGCACGTCATTTCCTAAATCTTCACCTTGTCACTCCCCGACTCAGCATTGTAGTGTGTTCTTCTCAATCTTTGGCTGTCAGTTTCTATTTATTTATTTATTTGTGAGAAGAGTAGTACTCTTCTTTGAAGAAAGCATATGTGAAATTCCAGTATGTAATAGGTATTGAAAAAAAAAAAAAGATCTCTAGAATCCCATTGAATAAAAGCTCCAGGCTCTGTGGAACACAGCTTAAAAACACCTCTGCTTTTATTTATTCCACCTTTACATTATTTCATACAACTCATTCCACCCCTCTGGACCTTCCTCTCCTCTTCTCCACATTTCCATTTTTGTTGCCATGGTTATTCATTGTTTGCTTTGATTCATACTTTTTTATCCTTACCTGAAATGTTCTCTTTCCTCCCCTCCACATTTGCAATTCTTATTAATTCTCTGAACAAACTCTGTCTAAGACACTGCCTCCTTTTCTCACTCCACTCCCATTCCTTGTTTTGCTCCCCAGCAGCTCTTTGGCTGCTATTGCCTGTACCAATGCTCCCTTTTGGCATTTAATAATATGTTGGCTTATGTTGGGATTTATGACTTCTGATGGTCTCTTTGTGCCATTACAAGCTCTTGAATGGCAGTGCAACTTTCTCAGAATCCCATCTTTGCCACTACATAATCAGGCAAAGTACTTCTTTGCATTCCCATAGCAATTAGCAGAGCATACTACATATAAGGCCTACAGAGACATTTTTCGTTAAATGAATAACTGAAATGTTTACAACATCATAGCTTGGGGTATAGAAATTAAATGAGGTACACAGTGTTTCAGGAAAATATTTAAATACCTTAGAAACAAGCAAATGATTCTTATTGGCCTCATAGTTCACTTAAAACCAATAATCCCATTCAAATCTGTTGCTACAGACTTTTAGTTAGAAAAATGTTTGTCTTTGATCATATGCATAGAGTTGTTCCTAATGACTTATACTAATGAAAATTCAAATAGTTTTGCTTATATGCCTATACAACTGAATCCGGGAAAGAAACATATGTAAAAATAATATCTAAGCCTGTCAGTGATTGCACAGTCAGTGACTAAATACACACAGTCTATGTTTACGGTAGAAATACAGTTGGTATGTATAAATAAAAATCTATGTTTATGGTAGAAATACAGTTGGTATAAATAAAAAAGGGTTAAGTTGATGTTTTTCTCTAAATATGTTATGCCTATGAATTGGACCCCAAACCCATGTATTTTCATGCTTATGCTGATTCTTTGTGACAAACTTCAGCCATAAGAAATTTATATAAAATGTGTATTACATAATTATCACATTCATAATTGTATACTTTTCATATTTAGACATTAGTATACCATATTGTTTTCTTTAAAGGAGATTTATAATTAATCAAGTTCAAAAAGTCATAGTATGAGATATTAAGGAAGGGAAGAAGAAAATTCTGATGCCTTCAAAGATCTGCTATTGTTGAGTAGTTTAAAGAATCCTATTTTGGGGGAAAAGTCATACTATTTTCTTTGTTTCAGGGAAAGTGACAAAGAGGGCAATTATTTTATCATCAGCAGAACTGTTTGATTAATATCGTTGATCTTGAAAAACTTAAGAATGGTTTTAATAATCAGTAGCAATATTAAAGTGGTACTTCAAAAGAGCCTGGGATAAGAGTGAATGTCAAATAAAACAGATAAATGCAATATTGATATGTTAAATGAAGAGGAATAGTTAAGCACCTATATCTTTGTATAATATTCTAGAATGGTAGATTGTTTTTGAGATTTAATCTTCAAGGGTTAGATTACATAAAGAGCAGAAAGGATAGCCAATATAAACTTGCCTGTCACAGCCCTTGATCTTGGTTTGCTGAAAACTAGAATAATACCATTTGCAAGGCCTGAGGGGAAATTATTAAGACTTGTTCATCCAGTAACCACAAGGGAAGGTTTAATTAACAAGATTGTACACTGATTTTCTATAGCCCAGACCATGACTCAAAAATTTAGGTTTCATAGCTGAGTATATAGGATAATTGAAGACACTGACCAGATTATACAGGGTAGGAGTATAATTTAGAAGAGATGACGTGGAACAGGTGTAGTGTCTGAATAACTCAAATCACCAAGCCACAATAATCACCAAGCCAAAATAATAATTCATAGGATCACTTAGAGAGGTTATATAATAATGTGGTGTAGCACATGGAATCAGGAATCTGACTGGCCCTTCCAGGTGTGGCTGTGCAATTCCAGGCAAGCCACTCAAGCTCTGTACTTCAGTGTCCCCTGTGGAATGTGATAATCATATCAACTACTTCATATAATTGTTGTGAGGTATGGGAGATATTTATTATTTTTGCCCAGTATCCATTTACCCTTCTTCTAATCATGAGACCCTAGTACCCTAGTTTTCCTCTGGCAGCCACCCCTCCCCTACTTTTAACCTATGTTCATCAGAGGAAGTATGTGATTTAACCTGACCAGTTATGGTGTCCTTCCCCTGGCTCTGTGATTGGGTCAGAGACATTTACGTTGTCCAGTCAGAGCAACAGTGATACAATGAGAATTTTTCTGGGATTGTTGGGAGAGAGAGGCATTTTCTTTCCCACTGGACTGGAACCGAGAAGAATGTAGGGCCGAAGCTGCTGGGAGCCTTTGCTGGGAAGAGCTTGAGAACTAAAATAACATGGGAAGAAGGCAAAGCGCAAGGATGGAGAGAGACAAGGTGGCATTGTTTAAGCCCCTGAATCTTAGCAGTTTGTGAAAGAAGCTCTTGCCTTGTCTTTTTAGTTACTCCAACCAAAAAATTCCTTATTTTATGAGGGGAGGGGGGTTCAGTTAAGCCAGTTTGAGTTGGGTCTTCGGACACCTGAAACATAAAGAATGTTAACCATATGAGGTTTAAATGAGACAATACATATGTATATATATATGAACTAGGATAGAGGATAGGAGATATCTATCTATCTATATATACATATATATATATATATATATATATATATCCCAGTTTCTAAAACACACTGGTGCTCAGGAATATTACAAACACTTCTGTGTATTCATTATATTCTAGATACTATTCTGTTGGCTTCACATAATTATCTCATTTAATCTTACAACCTATCAGGTAGGGTATATTAGTTACCTATTGCAGCATAATAAATTACACCAAAGCTTAACATTCATTGCTTCATAGTTTCTGTAAGTCAGGAGTTTGGACTCAGCTTATTTGATGCTGGTCTGACTCATAGTCTCTCATGAGGTTTCAGTTAAAATGCCATTTGGGATTACAGACACCCGAAGACTTGACTGGGGCTGGAGGATCCACTTTCAAGAGAGAAGAGTAAATGATCCGGTAGACAGAAGCTTCACTATCTTTCATGATTGAGTATTGGAAGTGACACTCTGCCACTCGCATATCATCCTATTGCTTACACAAGTTATCCCTATTCAGTGTAGGAGGCGACTACACAAGGACGTGAATACCAGGAGGCAGGGACGATCAGGGGCCACCTTGGAGACTGGCTAACCACACGAGAGTATGTTATTGTCTCCATTTTAAATATGAAGAAATTAAGACAGAATATTTAAGCAATTTTCCAAGGTCACATAGCTATTAAGTGATAAAACATGATTTGGGGACTTCCCTGGTTGTGCAGTGGTTAAGAATCCGCCTGCCAACGCAGGGGACACAGGTTTGAGCCCTGGTCTGGGAAGATCCCACATGCCACGGAGCAACTACGCCCGTGCACCACAACTACTGAGCCTGTGCTCTAGAGCCCGTGAGCCACAACTACTGAGCCCATGTGCCACAACTACTGAAGCCCGCACGCCTAGAGCCCATGCTCTGCAACAGGAGAAGCCATGGCAATGAGAAGCCTGCACACCACAACGAAGAGTATTGCCACTCGCTGCAACTAGAGGAAGCCCGCACGCAACAACAAAGACGCAACACAGCCAAAAATAAATAAATAAATTAATTAATTTTTTAAAAACTTAAAAAAAAAAAAAAGATTTGGGACTTATCCAGTCTTTTTCCAGAATCTGCTCTCTTAATCACAATGCAATGCTTTTTAGTTAACTGTCTCAGTAAAAGTTATCCTTTATTACTTAATTATAATGTGTTCAGCAACTCATTTTCCTTCATAAATGGATGTAAAACTATAGAATGTAAAACAATGTCTCTCTCACTTTAATGTTGAAACATGTCTTTGTTTTAAAACTATAGTAAATATTAGTGAGGCTTAAAATAATATATCTTTGCAAAAGGCTGCTTCAAAGAGATTTCATGTATGTTAAGGCATTTGGAACAACTTTCCTGGCATCTCCATTGGCCAAACCCAAGCAGAAGCCAGCCAGTTTGGGAGCCTTGAGTGCACTTCTCAGGATCAGTCTGCAGGGAATGGAACCAGGCAGAAACGGGCAAAGAAGTTCCACTGAGGCAAGCAGAGAATTACAAGCCCTACATCCCTACACCTTTAATTAGTAAATAGCTTACTTGGAAAGAAGCAAATTGTAAGTAAAGTGAAAAATTAACCCTATGTGAAGCACAGTTTTAGGGGATTTTCCAGAAAATTTTAGCTCACCAAAATATTCTGAATGGTTAATATTTCATCCATATTCCTTCTTCTTGCTTTAAATAGCCTGTTTTTCCTCATCCTTTCATATTGAATTTTTTTTGGACCAACAGTATGTTTAGAAGGCTTTACCCAGTTCATAAAGTCAAGAGTTGAATGACTGTACAAATACCCTTATGCTCTGCTGTTCATATGGCATGTTCCATATTACAGAACAGGTAAATGCTTTGTGATCGATAAAGAAGACAAGTTGTATCCAATAATTTTATTTAAAACATTATTTTAACAGAATCAAGTTGGCTGATACATTTTGCCAAATTTTAGTATCATTTTTCTTTGAGAAAGTATTTGTGAATACCCTACCGACAAAAAGAAACCTCTTTTCCATGTCACTGTGTCTTTAGCACTTCATCTTTAGCTTGTCATTATTTATTTATTTAAAGCTAAGATTCTTATTTACATGTGTTAAAAGCTCCCTGATGAAAACCAAAGGTTATACTTTCAGGAATATCTATATATGGCGCCCTACTTTCCCACCTCTACCAATGGTATCCCACGTACTTCTGTCCTTGAGCTAAGGTGTTTTCTTCTCCATCATGTCTAGAATTTTTCTTGCAGAGCATCCCTAGGATCACCATTTTCTTTCCATTTCCATGGTCAAAATTTCAATCCGTATTCTAATCACCCCAGTAACACTCTGCTGGGCTCATGCATTAACTGCACCAAACATTCATTTACTAAAGTGAAAATATGAAATTATGGAGTCTTATATAAACACACTTGTTTTGGATAATGGTGACACAGCAACGTCTGTAGATAGTAAGAGTCATTAGACCGCATGGAGCGTAAAAAGTCAGGATAGAAGTTTTGATCATGAGGCATACAGAGCTGTCTGTTGAAGCCGTATGAATAGATATTTTCCCCAGTGATTACTAGAGTTAATATTCTTCACAGCGTAACTTTTTTTTTTTAACTGAAAGAGTCTGTAATTGGTTTCATCAATATAGGAAAGTGCCTTGCTTCAAAACACAGTTAAAGTAACTCAGAGCACTAAAATAATATTTTTGAGGTACGCTTCTTGAGTCTGGCAATAAAGCTCAATGCTCAGGGCCAAGCAGAATGGAATAATGAAAAAAAAAACCCCATAAGTTTTAATTTTTTTTCTTTCAATGTCAGAAAGGACCTCCACATATTTTCTAGAAATCTTGCAATCTGGAATTGCTATTGTCTTTGGCTCTGATTTAACCAGTAAACTAGTTACCCTAAACTCTAAGACCTCGTGATGGACATGTGGCTGGTGAAATAGACCCTCTGTTTAGTGGACTATGGTTTCTGCAGAAAGAACTATAGTACTCCAGGCTATTTTAATGTCAGGGCTTTAAAAGGATAACCCTAGTGCAATTAAGTCATAGTTTGGAGTGGAAAGGGGGTGGGGAAGGAGATATTAAAACCAATGAAAACACTGCTGACCAAATTACTTTGGCTCTTTGATGGAGCAGATACATCTGATTAAAAAGTGGTGATTTGCAATACTATGTACATACTACAGTCCAAGAGGGTTTGACTTTCAGATTAATGAAGCTGTAAAGAAAAATTGCCACCTCTATGCTTGCTTACTTTTCAAATATGAAATACTTAAAAACTGAAATCTAATTATGGACTATAGTCCTCCAGTGAACATTAATAAAAGTTTGACCAAACCTAAATTACGCTTTCCCCAACCTTTTTAAAGTCAAAAAAAAAAAAACAACCCTCAACCAATTATAGTAACAGTGCTGTGTAGGAGGTTTGCAAATATATGATACATTTTGACAGCTGTTTTTTACTGGAATCCTATCAAGACAATCACTAAAATATTTTGGAATGCTTAAAATGAGGGAATGCTAAATTTGTAGCTGTGCCTAAGCCACTGGAGGCCTCAGAGTTCGAAAGTGCTTTTGGGTTGCTGCAGTGCTACCAATTCTCAAGTCAGCCACGTTCTGTAACTCAGATTCCCCAGTGATTGATACAAAATATTCACTTTAAATGTAATCCCTCACTGCTCAAAATGTTTATACCATTTGTGCTAAGAAGTTTGTCCCTCTGACACGCTGGATCAATAAAATGGACAGGTAAGATGTTCAGAGATTGTCCCTATAAAATGAGCTTGATGATTGTAAAATAACACTCCCAAACCTGTAAATAACAGATTGCTGGGAAACTAGCAGAAGGAATAAACGAAAGTGTGCAGAGCTGATGCTTGACCCTGTCATCGTCAATAGTACCTTAGATAACGATGAAGTACAGATAATGTTCTATCTCCTGGTCTGTGAACTATCTATAGTAACTATATAATAGCCATACGTATCTATGTGGTTAATTTAATTCCCCCTATGTTGTTTCTGTTATTGTTGTGTGTGTCTGTTTTATTTAGAATAAAGGGAACTTTAGTTAAAAGCACTTTTTGCTATCCTTCCACCCCTTTTCTTCCCTGTCTTTACTCCAGCTCAGTCACCTTTGCTTACATCTGTCACAGCCCAGCTGGGTCCCTGAGCTTCTGCACCTATATGGAAGCACCTGAGTCTGAGGCTCCCTCCCTTCTTCTGATTCTTTCCTTCTCTCCCAGCACTGGACAGCAAAGTGTCTTCCTCACACTACCTAAGAGTATCCTGAGGATGCTCCAGAAAGCCATGGTCTGTAACAGATGGCAAACAGGAAACCCAAATCTTACATCAATTCCAGGTCCTTTTCACAGTGGGTCCCTGAAGTTGTTTGCTCCAGCCCTTATACCAATCACTGTATGGGACAAGACCTGCAATATTTAAGGCATACACATACACTCCAATTCCAGTGTACCTATTACCATCCCCTGCCTCTTACTTTCAATTTCTAGGAATGTCAAACAAATGGCATTCTTTCCTCTCTGCTTTTGTTAATGTTGTCCATTCTGCCTGGAAAAAAATTTATAAATCCTCCCCACAGCTCAAGTATCAGTTAACCTCCAAGTTAACATCTGTGTTTCTATTTTTTTTAATTTATTTTATTGAACTATAGTTGATTTACAATATTAATTTCTGCTGTACAGCAAAGTGATTCAGTTATACATATATATACGTTCTTTTTCATATTCTTTTCCATTATGGTTTATCTCAGGATATTGAATATAGTTCCCTGTGCTATACAGTAGGACCTTGTTTATCCATTCTATATATAATAGTTTGCATCTGCTGATCCCAAACTCCCACTCCATCCCTCCCCCATCCCCCATCCCCCTTGGCAACCACAAGTCTGTTCTTTATGTCTGTGAGTCTGTTTCTGTTTGGTAGATAAGTTCATTTGTGTCATATTTTCAATTCCACATATAAGTGATATCATATGGTATTTGCCTTTCTCTTTCTGACTTAATTTCAGTTTTAGTATGATAATTTCTAGGCCCATCCATGGTACTGCAAATGGCATTATTTCATTCTTTTTTTGGCTGAGTAGTATTCCATTGTATATATGTACCACATCTTCTTTATCCATTCATCTGTCAATGGACATTTAGGTTGTTTCCATGTCTTAGTTATTGTAAATAGTGCTGCTATGAACATTGGAGTGCATGTATCTTTTTGAACTATAATTTCATCCAGATATATGCCCAGGAGTGGGATTGCTGGATCATATGGCAACTCTATTTTTAGTTTTTGAGGAACCTCCATACTGTTTTTCATAGTGGCTGCACCAATTTACATTGCCACCAACAGTGTAGGAGGGTTCCCTTTTCTCCTGTTTGTTTCTTTCTAATCCCTGTGTATTTAGGCCCTCAAACTTCAGTGTGCACCAAAACCTGGAGGCCTTGTTGCAGTTCAGATTCCTGAGTTTCTGTTTCAGTAGATCTGAAGTGGGGCCTGAAATTTTGAATTTCTAACACGTCTCTAGGAGAAGTTGATACTGGTAATGTAGGGATACACTTTGAGACTCACTGTTCCAGGTTCTAGTCAAACATAGAAAATGATAAGACAATGTAGGGTTTCCCCAACTCAACTGCAAACTCTTTGAAGGCAGAGGACTTGGTTTAGAACCCATGGATACAGAACTCACGGATGAGGAGAGCCTAATGTACTAAGCCATTTTATATAAGGGACTTGAGCATCCAGGGATTTTTGTATCCGAGGGGGCCCTAGAACCAATCCCCCTGCAGATACCAAGGGGCAACTGTATGTACTTTCAGTACCTGAGCACAGTGCCTGACACTCAGTAAGCAATCAGTACTGAGAAATAAAATCTTATAGACTTGGGAGAGAGGCAGAAATGCATCTTATTGTACCAGCAACTAGCTGAACTAGCTGTTTGGTAACTTGGGTATCTAATTTTAGCTGTCAAGCCTTCAGTTTCCTCATCTATATTTAAGGATTAAAAACTAGGATACACCATATCTGGTTATTTTATTAAATGAAATGTATTGACATATGTTACATATATAAATATATGTTTGATATAATCCTCTCTATTGGTTTTGAAGTGTGTGTGTGTGTGTGTGTGTGTGTGTGTGTGTGTGTGTGTGTAGTGATGAGCTCATTGCTAGTGCATCTTAAGTACTTAGTAAGTAGTATCTTATTAGAATTATGAATAAATTTGTTTGAAAAGTCTCTCTCTTCTGGCTACTAACCATATTAACTGCACAGTTTGTACTGGTCAGCTTCTATGGAGGGGTGGGGGTGAGCAGTGGAAGCAAGAGGACGAAAAAAGCTATTACATAGAGGACAAGAGGACACATGATAGGTCTCTGAAACATGATTTTCTGTGGTAACTGGAAAGTCCTTGTTTATTAAAAAGTGGTTTAGGGTTAGACAATATGTTCTTGAATTTTCAAAGCTTTGGTTTTCTTTGGAATGGATAAGCCTTTAAATTAAATGTGGTTAACTTAACATAAACATCTAATACTTTCTTCATCTCCTATATCTGCTCTCCTTGGCACATTGCCAAGTCACTTGAGGGTTGCTGAAATACAGTTCTTGAATAATGATTAACATATAGTGTGAGGTTCGTTTTCCATCTGGAGATTTTGCATGTGTGTACACTAAAACACGGAGGGATTTTGACTAAGAGAAAGTCTCAAATTCTAGGAAGTATAGGTGAACAGCTATCATCTGATTGAAATATACAACTGGCCTGTTCTGACCAGGGTTGGGCAGGAAGGAAGGTGCTTCAATCTGTCAGGTCTTTAGAATGTCATTGAAGCTATTCTTAAAACCAAAATCCTGAAAACTGAGAAATATCTTACTCCTATGTTGGAGTGACTTAAGTGCCAAACTGATCTCTTAGTATACTGAGGTGGGGGTTTGCGAGGAAAGCAGAATGAACTTTTGGAATTGATTTCAGTTAGAACCTAATCTACTCTACTTACTTTAAATAACTTCACTAACTTGGGTAAAAGTTAATACTAATAGAAAATTACCTGATATAGGATTATTATGAGTTTGTTAAAACGCTGATAAATCATTCTATCCTAAACATCCTTATAAGTCAGTGCTCAGTTACTTTCACCATCTGTGAATGAAAAACCAAACATTATTAAGCATATACTATGTTTAGGCTCTTTGACATGCGTTTATTCTTCACATGGCTGATGTTTATCACTGTCCTGGAGATGCACAAACAGAACCTCTAAATAAGAGAGATTTGCCCAAGAAAATAACTCTTAGTAAGCAGATGTGGGACCAGTTCCTGACTGCAAATCTAGAATTTACTACATTTCAGCTAAATCCTCCTCATCAAGGATGAAAATCTATTCACCTGTTCACACATTTTAAAACTGCATTAACTTTCTCTGTATGTTAGCCATCCAATTATTTTGCTGATATAGACCCCTCACCTAAGAGTTAATTTGCTTTCGAAAAAATGAAAATGTGCTTTCTACCCTCACATATTCTACTCATAATGGCTAGGTAAGGTAGGTACTAATATACCAGTATTTTATTTCCTTAGTAGGAATCAGTAGGAGACTTGCTCAAGATCATCCATCAAATAACTCAGAGTCTACATCACTATATTCTCTCCCCACAAATCCATTTTTTTTGCATTTCCATGCAAAGTCCTGTTATAGTTCTTTTGTGCATAAAGTAGGATCAAGTGTTATCATTTTTATTGAAGCATTATTCTCATTTACTATTTACGAGTTTGAAAACCACCAGGTTGCATTTTAAATGTGTAGGTTTCCTTGAAATATGAATTTACCTGTGGCCAAAGGATGTTCTCCATTGTTTTCTAGTTCACACTACCACTTTGCAGTACAACACAGACAGATTTCGCAAACTCCAAAAGGTTTGGAAGTCCCTGTCTTAATTGTCACAGTATGATTTTCTTTTTCTTAGACACTGGGATTCATCTTGAACCACAATCAGCATACAGATGATAAACTAGGAGATTTACCTGCTAAAGATATCACAACTATCACATGTGAGCAAAGAACATTTAATTAAGGATGAGATTAGTAATATTCCATCCAAAATCCTAAATAGCAGAAATGGTTCCCATGTTAAAATTCTAATGGGACACTTATTATTGAATATATCTCAAACCATGAACTATATAAGTGAGGTTTTGCAATTTCTAATGATATAACACCAAACATGCATGCCTTCTCCCTCAGGGGAAAAAAACAAAAAAACAAAAAAAAAAACTCTTAAATTTTCAATGACTAGATCTTAACTAGATCTTAACATTAACAAAGTTTGAAGATGAATTTTCTGACTGGTTGCAATTTTCATGATTATTCTAGAGAAAGGAAATACATTACTTAGCAAGTCTCCTTTTGTTTCATGAACATAAAAGATAAAATTTCCCTGCTATGGATGAGAGTTTCAGGGGAAAAAACTATTTAAGTCTGTGGGCTTTAAAGTCAGACAGACTGGATTTGATTCCTAGCTCTGTTGTCTCCTAACTGTGTGAACTTGGACAAATATTTAACCTCGTTGACTCTTAGACGAGAGGATCACCATGGGGATAATGATACCTACTTTCAAGAACAGTAGAGAGGATTAAGTGAGATAATCCACAGAAAGTATTTAGTACCATTCTTGCACATGGGAGGTCTTCAATATATATTAGCAGTTACAGCAATTACTGAGATGTGGTACATATTTTGATAAGTTAGAAGTAAACCCTTCATGCACATTAGAATCTAATACTGAAATCAGAGAATGAATACATTATTGGTGAAGGAGAAGTAAAATAACACGTGCTTTACTGCATTTTTTTCCCACATCTTTATTGGAGTATAAATGCTTTTCAATGTTGTGTTAGTTTCTGCTGTACAACAAAGTGAATCAGCTATATGTATACATATATGCCCATATCCCCTCCCTCTTGAGCCTCCCTCCCACCCTCCCTATGCCACCCCTCTGTGTCGTCACAAAGCATCAGGTTGATCTCCTTGTGCTATGAGGCAGCTTCCCACTAGCTATCCATTTTACATTTGGTAGTGTGTATATGTCAATGATTCTCTCTCACTGCATCCCAGCTTCCCCTTCCCCATCCCCATGTCCTCAAATCTGTTCTCTACACCTGCATCTTTATTCCTGCCCTGCCACTAGGTTCATCAGTACCGCTTTTAAAAATTCCATATATATGCATTAGCATACGGTATTTGTTTTCACTCTGTATGACAGATTCTAGCTCCAACCACCTCACTACAATAACTCCATTTCGTTGCTCTGAAGGCTGAGTACTATTCCATTGTATATATGTGCCACATCTTCTTTATCCATTCATCTGTTGATGGACACTTAGGTTGCTTCCATGTCCTGGCTATCATAAATAGTGCTGCAGTGAACATTGTAGTACATGTATCTTTTTGAATTATGGTTTTCTCAGGGTATATACCCAGTAGTGGGATTGCTAGGTCATATGGTAGTTCTATTTTTAGTTTTTTAAGAAACCTCCATTCTGTTCTCATAGTGGCTATCTCAATTTACATTACCACCAACAGTGCAGGAGGTTTCCCTTTCCTCCACACCCTCTCCAGCATTTACTGTTTCTAGATTTTTTGATGATGGCCGTCCTGACTGGTGTGAGGTGATACCTCATTGTGGTTTTGATTTGCATTTCTCTAATGATTAGTGATGTTGAGCATCTTTTCATGTATTTGTTGGCCATCTGTATGTCTTCTTTGGAGAAATGTCTATTTAGGTCTTCCACCCATTTTTGGATTGGGTTGTTTGTTTTTGTGATATTGAGCTGCATGAGCTGCTTGTATATTTCGGAGATTAATCCTTTGTCAGTTGCTTTGTTTGCAAATATTTTCTCCCATTGTGAGGGTTGTCTTTTCATCTTGTTTATGGTTTCCTTTGCTGTGCAAAAGCTTTTAAGTTTCAGTAGGTCCCATTTGTTTATTTTTGTTTTTATTTCCATTACTCTAGGAGGTGGGTCAACAGGATCTTGCTGTGACTTTAAGTCATAGAGTGTTCTGCTAATGTTTTCCTCTAAGAGTTTTATAGTTTCTGGCCTTACATTTAGGTCTTTAATACATTTTGAGTTTATTCTTGTTAGGTGTTAGGGTGTGTTCTAATTTCATTCTTTTGCATGTATCTATCCATTTTTCCCAGCAGCACTTATTGAAGAGACTGTCTTTTCTCCATTGTATATTTTTGCCTCATTTCTCAAAGATAAGGTGACCATATGTGAGGGGATTTATCTCTGGGCTTTATATCCTGTTCCATTGATCTATATTTCTGTTTCTGTGCCAGTACATACTGTCTTGATTACTGTAGTTTTGTAATATAGTCTGAAGTCAGGGAGCCTGATTCCTCCAGCTCCATTTTTCTTTCTTAGGATTGCTTTGGCTATTCGGGGTCTTTTGTGTTTCCATACAAATTGTAAAATTTCTTGTTCTAGTTCTGTGAAAAATGCCATTGGTAATTTGATAGGGATTGCATTGAACCTGTAGATTGCTTTGGGTAGTATAGTCATTTTCACAATATTGATTCTTCCAATCCAAGAACATGGTATATCTCTCCATCTGTTTGTGTCATCTTTGATTTCTTTCATAAGTGTTTTATAGTTTTTTCAGTACAGGTCTTTTGCCTCCTTAGGTAGGTTTATTCCTAGGTATTCTATTTTTTTGTTGCGATGGTAAATGGGATTGTTTCTTTAACTTCTCTTTCTGATCTTTCGTTGTTAGTGTATAGGAATGCCAGAGATTTCTGTGCATTAATTTTGTATCCTGTAACCTTACCAAAGTCATTGATTAGTTCTAGTAATTTTCTGGTGGCATCTTTAGGATTTTCCATGTATAGTATCATGTCATTGGCAAACAGTGACGGTTTTACTTCTTCTTTTTCAATGTGTATTGCTTTTATTTCTTTTTCTTCTCTGATTGCTGTGGCTAGAACTTCCAATACTATGTTGAATAATAGTGGCAAGAGTGGACATCCTTGTCTTGTTCCTGATCTTAGAGGAAATGGTTTCAGTTTTTCACCACTGAGAATGATGTTTGCTGTGGGTTTGTCATATATGGCCTTTATTATGTTGAGGTAGGTTCCCTCTATGCCCACTTTCTGGAGACTCTTTATCATAAACAGTGTTGAATTTTGTCAAAAGCTTTTTTCTGCCTCTATTGAGATGATCATATGGTTTTTATCCTTCAATTTGCTAACATGGTGTATCACTCTGATTGATTTGCATACATTGAAGAATCCTTTCATCCCTGGGAAAAATCCCACTTGATTATGGTGTGTGATCCTTTCAGTGTGTTGTTGGATTCTGTTTGCTAGTATTCTGTTGAGGATTTTTGCATCTATGTTCACCCATGATATTGGTCTATAATTTTCTTTTTTTGTGATATCTTTGTCTGGTTTTGGTGTCAGGGTGATGGTGGCCTCATAGAACGAGTTTGGGAGTGTTCCTTCCTCTGAAATTTTTTGGAAGAGTTTGAGAAGGATAGGTGTTAACTCTTCTCTACATGTTTGCCAGAATTTGCTTGTGAAGCCCTCTGGTCCTGGACTTTTGTTTGCTGGAAGATTTTTAATGACAGTTTCAATTTCATTACCTGTGATTGGTCTGTTCATATTTTCTAATTCTTCCTGGTTCAGTCTTGGAAGGTTGTACTTTTCCAAGAATTTGTCCGTTTCTTCATGGTTGTCCATTTTATTGGCATATAGTTGCTTGTAGTAGTCTCTTATGGTCTTTTGTATTTCTGCAGTGTCAGCTGTAATCTCTCCTTTTTCATTTCTAATTTTATGGATTTGAGTCCTCTCTCTTTTTTTCTTGATGAGTCTGGCTAAAGGTTTATCAATTTTGTTTATCTTCTCAAAGAACCAATTTTTAGTTTTATTGATCTTTGCTATTGTTTTCTTCATTTCTATTTCATTAATCTCTGCTCTAATCTTTATGATTTCTTTCCTTCTACTAACTTTGGGTTTTCTTTGTTCCTCTTTTTCTAGTTGCTTTAGATGTAAGGTTAGATTGTTTATTTGCGATTTTTCTTGTTTCTTGAGGTGAGCTTGAATTGCTATGAACTTCCCTCTTAGAACTGCTTTTGCTGCATCCCATGGGTTTTGGATTATCATGCTTTCATTGTCATTTGTTTCTAGGTATTTTTTAATTTCTTCTTTGATTTCTTCAGTGATCTCTTGGTTATTTAGCAGTGCACTGTTTGCCTCCATTGTTTGTATTTTTTACAGTTTTTTCTGTAATTGATATCTAGTCTCATAGCGTTGTGGTTGGAAAAGATGCTTGATATGATTTCAGTTTTCTTAAATTTACTGAGGCTTGATTTGTGACCCAAGATGTGATCTATTCTGGAGAACATTACGTGTGCACTTGAAAAGAAAGTGTATTTTTGCTGCTTTCTGGTGGAATGTCCTAAAACTATCAGTTATGTCTATCTGGTCTATTGTGTCATTTAAAGCTTGTGTTTCCTTATTTATTTTCTTTCTGGGTGATCTGTCTATTGGTGTAAGTGGGGTGTTAAAGTCCCCCACTATTATTGTGTTACTGTTGATTTCTCCTTTTATGGCTGTTTGTATTTGCCTTATGTATTGCTCCTATGTTGTGTGCATAAATATTTATAATTGTTATGTTTTCTTCTGGGAATGATCCCTTGATCATTATGCAGTGTCCTTCCTTATCTCTTGTAACACTCTTTTTTTTAAAGTCATCTGATATGAGTATTGCTACTCCAGCTTTCTTGTGATTTCCATTTGCATGGAATATATTTTTTCCATCCCCTCACTTTCATTTCAGTCTGTACGTGTGCCTAGGTCTGAAGTGGGTTTCTTGTAGACAGCATATATAAGGGTCTTGTTTTTGTATCCATTCAGCCAGTCTATGTCTTTTGGTGGGAGCATTTAATCCATTTACCTTCAAGGTGATTATTGATATGTATGTTCCTATTACCATTTTCTTAATTGATTTGGGCTGGTTTTTGTTGGCCTTTTTCTTCTCTTGTGTTTTCTGCTTAGAGAGTTCCTTTAGCATTCGTTGTAAAGCTGGTTTGGTGGTGCTGAATTCTCATAGCTTTTGCTTTTCTGTAAAGCTTTTGATTTCTCTGTCAAATATGAATGAGATCCTTGCCAGGTAGAATAATCTGGGTTGTAGGTTTTTCCCTTTCAACTCTTTAAATATGTCTTGCCACTCCCTTCTGGCTTGCAGAGTTTCTGCAGAAAGATCAGCTGTTAAGCTTATGGGGATTCCCTTAACATTCCATCAAGTATGTTATTTGATGTTTTTCCCTTGCTGCTTTTAATATTTTTTATTTGTATTTAATTTTTGATAATTTGATCAATATGTGTCTCGGCATGTTTCTCTTTGGGTTTATCCTGTATTGGACTCTTTGTGCTTCCTAGACTTGATTGACTATTTCCTTTCCCACGTTAGGGAATTTTTTGACCATAATCTCTTCAAATATTTTCTCAGACCCTTTCTTTTTCTCTTCTTCTTCTGGGACCCCTATAATTCGAATGTTGGTGCATTTAATGTTGTCCCAGATGTCTCTGAGACTGTCCTCAATTCTTTTCATTCTTTTTTCTTTATTCTGCTCCCAGCAGTTATTTCCTCCATTTTATCTTCCAGCTCACTTATCCATGCTTCTGCCTCAGTTATTCTGCTATTGATTCCTTCTAGGATATTTTTAATTTGTTACTGTGTTGTTCATCACTGTTTGTTTGCTCTTTCGTTCTTCTAGATCCTTGTTGAACATTTCTTGTATTTTCTACATTCTGTTTCTGAGATTTTAGATCATCTTTACTATCATTACTCTGAATTCTTTTTCAGGTAGGTTGCCTATTCCATCTTCATTCATTTGATCTTGTAGGTTTTTACCTTGCTTCTTCGTCTGTAACATATTTTTTTGTCGTTTCATTTTATTTTTTGATGGATGGGGCTGTGTTCCTGTCTTACTGGTTGTTTGGCCTGAGGTGTGCAGCACTGGAGTTTGCGGGCAGTTGAGTAAAGCCAGGTCTTGGTGCTGAGATGAGGACCTCTGGGAGGCCTCACTCTGATTAATATTCCCTGGGGTCTGAGGTTCTCTGTTAGTCAAGTGGTTTGTACTCTGTGCTCCCACCACAGGAGCTCTGGCCGACCTCTGGCCTGGGAACCAAGATCCCACAAGCTGTGTGGCATGGCAAAAAAAAAAAAAAAAAAAAAAAAAAAAAAGAATAAAGGAGCAGTACAATAACAAAGAATAAAAATAAAATAAAATTAGAAAGATAAAAAATATATTAGGAAAAATAAAAATATAATTGAAACAACTGCAATAAGGTAAAACAAAACCACAACAGAAAAAAGAAAAAAAAGTGGGGGTGGGCACAAGCCAAAAGAAGCAGAACAATAGCAAAGTATAAAGAATAAAATAAAATTAGAACAATAGAAGATTTATTAGAAAAAATAAAAATATAAATGAATCAATGACAACAAGGTAAAAAGAACCCCAACCTAAAAGAAGAAAAAAGAAAAAAAAAACCTTGGGTATGGGGGCAGAGTTTAGGCGGGGGTGGAACTTAGGCAGGGGTGGGGTTTAGGGTAGGGCAGGACCTAGGCGGCTGGGGGGGGTCCTTGGCTCGGGACCCATGCAGCTGGAAAAAGCCTTCGGGGTGGGGCCTAGGCGGGGCTACGTTCAAGCTCAGAGCGGGGCCTCTGCTTAGGATGTGTGTGGAAGGGGAGAGGCAGCATGTCTAAAGGGGGGTCTCTGGAATGTGGAGTTCTGGAGTTTGGAGGTAAGGCCCTGGGTGAGGGTGTGTGGGTGGGGGTTAGGCCCAGCATGGTTGGAGGGGGTCTCAGAGTGATTCTCCGAGTGTAGAGGTAGGGCCCTGGGTGGGGATTTAGGGTTGGGGCTTGGGCTCTGAATGGTAGGAGGGAGGCTCTGAGGGCAGAGGATTAGGCCTGGGAGCCCAACAGGTTCCCCGGTGCATAAGTGGACAGGGAAATCACTGGCCACATTCCGCTCCTCTGCGACCCCCCCGAGGGTCTCCCCCATCCCTGCTGGACCCCTAACCATGGGTGGGTCCCACTGGGTGTAGGAACTCCTCCCCTCCCCCAGCCATCCCTCACGGGTGCCGGTCCCATAGGTCTGGCCTTTACTTTTGCTTCCCCTTCCCTCCCTCAGAACGCAGGCAGCTGGAGGGGGCTTTGGTGGACAGAGGATCAGGCCCAGGATCTCAGCAGGTTCCCGGGGGGCCCAAGTGGGCAGGGGAAACCTTGCCACACTCCCTTTTGATCCTCTGCCCTCCCAATGGTCCCCCAATTTCCCCCTTCAGGCATGGGATCCCTTCCCCTCTCCCAGCCACCCCTCAAGGGTGCCAGTCCCCTCCTGCCTCCACTTCTCCTCCCCCCCTAACTCCCCCTCACTCCCCCCATGCCCCACATCCTACCCGGTCGCTGGGGGTTCCTCCCGTCCCCTTAGGTGTCCGTGTTCCCCCACCAGTGCCTGATAGGTGCCCTAGTTGTGCGGAGATGTGAATTCCACGTCCTTCTAGTCTGCCATCTTGACTCCGCCCCTCCCCCCAGTCTTCGCTTTACTGCACTTTTGCAAACCCTTAAATAGGTACGAGCTGACTTTAGAGAGAAAACGAGCCTGGACATAATGACCAATGAGTAAAGATTTCAAGGAGTTAAGGTGTATTGTTGCCTACATAAATGATCGATATAAACTATAGAAGCTCACTGAAAAAGGAAATTGAGACCATATTCTCTCTCAAGGAAATATTGACAAATTTAAAATGCGTAAAATCTTAATCACCACATGTTTTTTTTGTTTTTTTTTTGAAATTCACGTTCTTTTATTTATTTATTTATGACTGTGTTGAGTCTTCATTTCTGTGTGAGGGCTTTCTCTAGTTGCGGCAAGTGGGGACCACTCTTCATCGCGGTGCGCGGGCCTCTCACCATCGCGGCCTCTCTTGTTGCGGAGCACAGGCTCCAGACGCGCAGGCTCAGTAATTGTGGCTCACGGGCCCAGTTGCTCCGTGGCATGTGGGATCTTCCCAGACCAGGGCTCGAACCCGTGTCCCCTGCATTGGCAGGCAGATTCTCAACTACTGCGCCACCAGGGAAGCCCCACCACATGTTTTTAGAATCATGGTGGACAACATCGAGGAGCAGGGTTATCAAATATAAACAACTTTGACCAAGAGCTACTAAACAGAAAACACACCAAATCGTTGAAATTAATAACTGGATGTTACAATAAATTTGATATGAAAATTTATATAGTGTTATCAGATTATTACCTATAATTTTATGTATGTAGCTTGAAATTTTTATCAGGTAATAATTTTCCAATATGGTCATCTACTACATGTGAATATTAAAATTAATATTTATTTAAAGTTAAATAAAAGATCTAATCTCAGTGGCACCAAGTTGGATCTTCAATAACAAAAGAACAGAATATGATCTCTGTTTCACACTATTGACTTAGTGAAGCTTTTGTAGGCATCTGGTAGGACTGTACAGCAAAATTATATCTGGGTTGATTTAGTCTCATAAGAAAGTTGAATTTTCTGACTGAGTTGCAGTAGGATTTAGTATTCTTTTGGATTAAATTCATAAACCATGAGTGATAGACCAGACAAGTAAGTAGGAAAATGCCTCCTAGCGATAGTGAAAGAATTAAACAACCTTTAGAAAAGGTAGAAATGTGTTACAACTCTAGAAATTCTGGGTGAATCATAGTGTTAATATATGATGCTGTCATTATAGTGATTATGAATTTTAAGTATAATGTTATTTATTTAATCATGAAAATGTTATATTTTTCAGTGGCTGTGGGTTTGAGACAGTATTGTTAGGCAAATAGCTGAAGGTTGTTAAGTAAACCACACTTGGAATTTCTTTTCTTTATATCCCTACATAAACAAATCTGTATTTTAAAATGTTTGTTCAGATAGACTTTCTGCATTTATCCCTTCCACAACCCAGTTTGTGTAAGCAATTTGAATTTTGCAAGATCAACATATATCCATGTACAACTCTTAGGTCTAACTAAAAACTTGGTCATCTTATGTTTTGGGCATATTTAGCTATGGATCAAAGGGAGATTCTGAGCTTGATCCTCCCGTAATATTTATCTGAAAGTAGGGATCTAATGATATCCAATTTGCTTATTTCCTGACCACGTAATTGAGGGACACCTATTTATTGTTCAACAACAAAAACAATGAATTTTGAGCTTCAAAATTTATTTTCTTTATGCTAAATGATTAATTTTTGAAACAGTGCTTTTGAGAATTTTCTACCTGCAATAGTTATTCCTCCCCCCCAAAAAAGCATTATGAAATAAAATTCATGAATAACAAATGTAAGTAATATACTGATTTTTATCCCTTTACTCTAAAATGTTTAGTGAAATTTTCTGTGACGTGAAATCCAAATAAAGAGAAAAATGTATTGTTAGTCATTACTTAAAAAAATGGTTGACAAGAAGTTGGTAGGCTGTTCATTAAATTTACATATATAAGAGAGAATAAAGGTTTCATTTTAAAGCATTTGTTCCTAATCAGTTTTATGAATTAAGTCAGAATCTTGCTTTTTATTACTCATGGTTAGCAGAAGAAATCATAAAGTGGTGTCAGTCATGTTCCACTTATCACTGGTGGATTGTTTTCAGATTCTTCTCAAGCTCTGTAGAGTTATAGCATCAACTGGGAAGGACGAAAGAGAGCAAAGTAGATTGTCCATCAAATTGGAATAGGCAAACCTTTGTGCAGAAAAAGATGTCTCTGACTTTCACAAGAATGGGTTAAGTAAAGTCTCAAAACCATTCTGCCCGAAGCACTCTTTGCTTTCTCACATTCAAGCTCCTGTGACGTTCAGTAGAAATGCAATTCTTATGTTTCTGATTCATTTTCAACTAATTCAGCACAACAATGTTTTGCAAGCACTTTTTGATGTCAGAGAAACATGTTGTGTGTTTCTATAAAGCCATTTTTGCTGAAGCAGGAAGTTACAAATTAGCATAAAGAACAAAACACTGTATTTTTCAAAACATGATTTAAATGTTCAAAATGAATTAGCCTAAAACTTTCAAAATAAGATTGTTTTATTCATCATTTTAATTAAAGGATTTGGAAACATTCTTATCTCCAACACCTGTCTTCTTTTACAACAGAAAGACTAGATGTAGGGAATGTAGGAATGGAAAGAGGGAGTAAATAACTAATTTTAAATGTATTTTGAATGCAATGGGACAGAGGTTTTAGAACACTTAAGCGTATCCGTTTTGAGGCCTGGATTTACTCAAGATATATATTTTTAGAAGTGGGTGAGTGCTTTGAGTTGTGGTATATATGATTGTGGTATTGTTTATTTTTCATTTTTTATTCTCATTCTATCATATTTCATTTTAAAAGAATAATAGAATTATGGGTTCTCTAATACATGCCTTCAACTCGGTTTTATTATTAGCTGCTATGATGTCGGTTCATTAGTGGTCATCTATGAGCACTTCAGATTTTCCCTCCACCATCTTAGAAGCTCCCAGATGCACTCCACTTTTTCTGCCATCAAAAACAGTCTTTGATATTTGAAACCTCCAGTGTTTAGAAGAAATTCTGGGAAAAAGGTCAATATTTGAAATGAGCCCCACCATGCCTTCTTTCATTTCTTTCCATCTCCCTCACTTGGTATAATTTGAAAAGATTATATTGTCTTTCACTTGGCATTTCTTCTATACAAGCAATTTTTGTTCATTTAACTATAATGAATTTCCTAAGGTTAAACAAATACAATATGTAACAAATTGCCATTCTAAATTATACATTATTGCATTATTAATCTGTATGATTTAGGTAACTCTTTTATACTGAAATCTCTCATTAACCTTAAACCAAAACCTGGAAACATCTTTATTTATAAAACCTGGAAATATCCTTTATTGACAAAAAGTTAATGGCAAGGAAGTTGATATAAAGGATATATTTTTTTAAAGGAGTGTCAAATGGCATAAAATCGAATAATTAACAGATTCAGCTCAATCTCTTACATTATCTGCATATTAGAATTTAAATAAAAGTTTAAATTCACCCATGTTATCAGTGTTGAGGACATAATTCAAAATAATTTTTTACTCCAAATTTCATTTATGTTCTTTTATCCTATGAACACTTATTAAGTGCATCTAGAGTTTGTGGGAGAACTCTCAGCCTGTTACAGAAGATAGGTGTATACCAATGATTACAATATAGTGCAATAAGGGAAATTATTAACATACATATAGATATGGGAACATCATCAATGAAGAAGTAAGTGGTCAATGTTAGCTGGATAGATCAGAGAAGGTCTCGTAGAGAAAAACATTGAAATAAGTTTTGCAATGTTACTAGGATTTCACCAAGGGAATAAAAAAATTGAAAGGCTTTCCATCAAAGAGATTAGGGTATTTAGAAGTCTGAATGAATGTAAAAGTATCACAGGCTGGATCACAGAGTGTATACCAAACTGGATCACAGCCTGGGCCATGGGCTGATTCAATGATCAGCTAAGGGTTCGGAGAGGAAGGTGGAAACCGGAGCAAGGGGAGGCTTACATTTATCCATCCTATGGGTCAGTTCTGTCCAGTAGAAAACAACACCAGTTACATATGTAATTTAAAATTTTCTAATAGCCATATTAAGAAGGAAAAAAGCTGGTAAATTAATTTTAGTGACACTTAATGTACAGAATATAATACGTTGCATTTTATACATAATATATAAAATATATTTTCTTTAACTCAGTATGGCTAATTATTACATTTCAATATCATCAAAATAAAAACTACTAATGAGATATTTTACATTTTTTTATACTAAGTTGTCAAATTCCCATGTGTATTTTACTCTCATGGCACATCTTAATTAGGACTAACCACATTTCAAATGCTTTAATAGCCACACAGCCACCACAGTGACTGATCCAGCTATAGACAATAAGAAATATTTTAAGCAGGGGAATAATACGACCAACTTGTGTCACTCTGTTGGCAGTTTGAAAGATGGATTAAGGTGGACAGATTGGAAGCAAGCAGACTAACTGAGAAGTTATTGAAGTAGTCCCTGTAAGGAGGTTTTGAGGTTTTGAACCAAAGTGGTGATCATGGGGGTGCCATGGAAAGGGGGATTGATAGTAGAGCTGAATGGACATTATCAACTTGATAGTGGGTATGAGGGTGCAGGAGGTTCCAAGAATGATGCATAGTTTCTGATCTAGAAAGGTCTTAGTTGATTGTCTTCTTAACCTAAGTGTTTTATACTTGACTCTGTGCAACATAATGTAAGGGTTAAGAGCCATGACTCTGTAGTCAGTCTTCTTGGGTGTGAATCCTGTCTCGAACACTTACTAGTAGTGAGTCTGTGGACAAGTTACTTAAACTGTAATTGAGAGTTGTTGTGAGGATTAGCTGAGTTAATAAATGTAAAGCATTTAGAGCAGTGGTTAGTGAACTATTAAATTATGTGTCAGCTATAACTTTAATCTCTTGAAAATTGATCATTTATGTATAAATTATGAGGTAATAACACTCTTATAACCAAAATATTCAATTAACTGGAGCACCCACAACCCATCTAGATAAATGAGAATTTGCTGATTTGTTTTTTACCTTTACATCTAACAGTGGAATCATTAGAAATATTAGGAAAAATACCTCTAAAATGGTATCGTAAATCAACTTGTGAGTATAATGGACGCATACATATTGTCAGTATATTAGCAAACGTGACTGAACTTAAGAAAATTTACTTTATTCTTATCCATATAGTTACACAGACTTCTGTTGTGGTTTGTGAAATTTTCATGCAGATAATACATAAATTTAAGCATTTAACCATTGCCTCTTTCATTCTTCTCTACTCTCTAGATACTATTTCTACTAATTTGCTATTATTATACATGCTCCTTATCGTCTTTATTCATATACTTGTTCTCTAAATAATTTCAAGGAACAATACTATGTCAGAGTACTATTAAATTCCAGATGACCTTGACAAATTGAGAATAGTCAAACTTACAGAAAATATGATGTAAAGAAATGAATGTTGCCATGTTTGAGAATTTACTATATTATCACTTAATTTTTGCCGTCATCCCATTATTATCATTTCCATTTTACAGATAAAAGAAACTAAGGTACAGAGAAGTTAACTTTACATTTTCATTATTAAAATTTTCATTTTGGGAACATAAGAGAAACTTCAGGGTGCAGTGTTTAAGTTAAAGAAATTTTGAGAATGGCATCTGTTATAGATGATATTAAAAGATACAAAAATAACACTTGCAAGTTTTCACTATACTCTGTAACTCTAACGCTTATCAGAGTGCAGTTTTTGTCACCACACATTTAAAAACAAAAAAGAACCACAAACCTTCAGAGGAAAGTGATGTAAGTAAGGTCTTCCCACTGAATTATAATGCTTCACAAAAGCAGGGACTACATCTCTTTAATTCATAAAATAAGTGATTTTAAATTAAAGCAAAAATACTTTTAGCAAATAATCTTTGAATAGCTATTCAGAGCATGGTAATGTGCTAAAAGCTCTGAGAATACAAACAGATGTAATAATCTCTGCACTCAAGAATCCTATAACATACCTGGGGAGAACTATAGTAATTAATAACATGTAAAATAATAATAAATCAGATATAAGAAGGAGGTCTTAAATTCCAGAACAGTAAACTACTAAATAGCAACTAAGGGAGGTTGTGGACTCACTTCTCTTTGCACATTCTTAAAAATGAGGCAAGTCAAATCATGCTGATTGATTTAATGATTGAAAATGCCCAATTTCTTGAATATATCCTATGTGCCAGTCATTGATGAGCACACTGTCAATGTTATCATTTAACATCAGGTCCTGTTAAAGAGGTTAATTCATAACTCCACATCTTCTACCTCTGTTTATGTTTTCAGAAGAAGACCCTTTGCTTGCTTTCTAAAACCGTGTTACTAAACTTTAGTCCATTAGGTATTTATTGAACATCTACTATGTAGCAGGCCCTGTGCTAGGGTCTGGAGTCGTAAAGATGTCCTTGAAAAACTTTCCTATGGCAGTCAGATACAGAACCAAAATATAATGTGAAAATACTAAGGAATTTACAAAGAGAGGTTCATTCAACAAATTTTATTGAACTCCTATCATGAACCTGGCAGTGTTCTAGAGGTGTACCACTGGAGATACATTACAAGCAAAACCAGCAAAAATCCCTGCCCCTGTGGAGTTCATTTTCCAGTGCAATTGGACCTGCAATGAAGAGATAATTAATTCCAGTGATTGAGAAGAGTCAGTAGAAACTACAGAGGGCCTGGACATTTAGGGTAGGCTTTGAAGGATGAACTGGAATTTGCTGGGTTAACAAGGAGGTGTCAGACATCACTAATGGAAGTTGAAGGCTTGCAAAGGTCCTGAGGGAGACAGGGCTTCCAAGGTATCTGTTCACACATAGCACTCACTTCCTCTTAGATGATAATATACTAAGGAAATCTAAAACCTATTAGATGGTAGAAAATGCCAGTATATCTCTAGGGTGTATCTTGTTGATTTTTAATCATCTGAAGACATCAGTTTCTCTGTTAATAATTGTAAAAGTATAGGCTGAATCATATTAAGTATGCTTTGAAGATAAGAAAGAATTACCCTGGGACCTATTCATGAGGTGTCAAACTTGTCAACTGAAGGAAGGCTGGCAGTTTATAGAAGTAAAGTTGTGCTTCTTCTCTTAGAAGTAAATTATCCCCCTTAAACAGTGTTCTCTATTTTAAAGACTGATTTTTTTGTTTAAATGTATAAACTGGGACTTCCCTGGTAGTGCAGTGGTTAAGAATCCGCCTGCCAATGCAGGGGACATGGGTTCGATCCCTGGTTCAGGAAGATCCCACATGCCGCAGAGCAACTAAGCCCGCAAGCCACAACCACTGAGCCCACGTGCTACAACTACTGAAGCCCGTGCACTGCAACTACTGAAGCCCGCACGCTGCAACTACTGAAGCCCGCACGCTGCAACTACTGAAGCCCACGCTCCTAGAGCCTGTGCTCTGCAACAAAAGCCTCCTCAATGAGAAGCCCGCGCACCACAACGAAGAGTAGCCCCCGCTCGCTGCAACTAGAGAAAGCCCGCGTGCAGCAACAAAGACCCATTGCAGCCAAAAAATATATATATATATATAAACTTTTTTATAATGCAGGTGATGAATAAATATAAAACACTTTGGTCCTCCATTTTGCCTACAGATAAAGCCAAATATTTTAAAGAAAAGTTATCTTTACAGTGAAATATATGTATGCTGTAAATGCATAACCATCTCACGAATCAAAACATAGGATTACATTGCAATTTTTGGAGTTAATTTGGTTTAAGTTCAAAATTAATAAATATATCTGCCAGTTGTGAAGTAACTAATAGATATTGAACTACGCAATAACATGCACGTTTTAGGTTGTGCTCGTCACAAAGAAGCACCAGAGAAAAATCAGAAAGTATTTGAGACATTTATTTCATCCTTCAAAAAATTCAGTGACTCAGGTACAATACATAAAAATGATTTAATTTTTAATAAAAAGACTTCAGTAGGAAAATACACTCTTAAAATCTGATCTTTAATAAAGGTCCCTGGGTATCAATCATAGGTTATGGCACAATGAACTGAAAAGATGCTGTTCTTTTGCTCTAAGTGGTTTAAAGAAGGGCTTTCACATTCAATAAACATGACAAAGAGCATGCATTAAAAAAAAATTCTGATAGTAATTTATTATATTCTCCTGACGAATAACATTTTTCAGACATTTCAAAGCTTACATGCTAGGGAGCCTCAGTTCAGTAATGGTGGATCTTGGAGTTAAACTGAAAACATAACCCATTTCACTGTGCCATAATTAAAAGTCAGGGTTGAG
Source organism: Balaenoptera musculus (assembly GCF_009873245.2). Taxonomy (NCBI): domain Eukaryota; kingdom Metazoa; phylum Chordata; class Mammalia; order Artiodactyla; family Balaenopteridae; genus Balaenoptera; species Balaenoptera musculus. The sequence goes on along the minus strand of NC_045789.1, from coordinate 44,099,719 downwards.
GATGGGAGGTGGGTGAGGGGACCTCATTGGTTGAATCGCCCTATTTCAAAACTTTGCGTGCAGACGTCACAAACAGGAAAAACCAGGAAGAGAACCTGCCTAGGGACTGTGAGTGATTTAAACCCTGTTCGTCAGGAGCAAAGAAAACAAAGGGGGACACAAGCATTTAATTTTTCAATATGGAACTTTTAAAAATATTATGCATAAATCAAAGGATTCCGTATATAAATATTCAAAAGTTCACAAGATTATATTTCAGTATTTCCATTTTGATACTGAAATACTGAGAGTCAAACCAATTAATTTGGCTGTTAAAATTTTCTAAGATCCATATGTTTATCATTATGACAAAACCAGATTCACCGGTTACTAATCAAAATTCTATTTGAAGAAGGAATTTGGCATTCATAGATCATAACATGCTGCTACCTTGGATGACCTTTGTGAAGGCATTTGCATGCACAACGGTGGAAGCATTAGTTTCACGTGAAATACCAAACATAGTGATGTGTTGTCAGTCTGTATTTTAAGTCATTTTCCTGCAGAATAGCACTGTGATGTCATGAAAAAAAATTGTTACACTTAATTCTGAATTCAAATGTATACTCCACATTACTCTAAAATACAGTGTTAATTCTGACGTGCAGGGAATTTATTGAATTTTGTGAAGTAAAGATCTTTGATTTCAGTATACGTTATGTGGCCAACCCTACTGCCTTTGTGCTAAGTATGTAGTGATCCTTTTCTCTCTTTCCATAAAATAAGCATTACAAAAGCTGCTAACCTGTCACTTCATGTGCTGCACATGTTAGACATTAACTAATATGATTTTTCAAGCATCTCTTACATGTGACACATTTAGGACTAAACGCTTGCAAGAGTCTTGATTCTAAGAGCCACAATTATAGGTTAGAGCCCATTCTCCCTTTTTATTTGTGGTTAAGTTTTAATGTGGTCACGGTACATAGTCACAGGATTTACAATCAGATGGATTAGCCACTAACTTATGCCTCACATAAGTGTTATAAATTCATACGCATACCTTCCAGATGCAGGGAGAATGCAAAGACATTTTCATAATGGATTATTCAGACCATTTTGAGTGGGGGGAGAAAAACAATCCAAAGCAAAAACAGCTTTTACATATGGCATCCATAGCTGTAACACTCACTATTTTGAAGAAAATGCTAGATGAAGCAAAAATGTCCTGACAAAGACCAAAAAAAAAAAAAAAAAATGTAACCCAACAAACTATTTATAGCTATAGCTCAAGCTGTCAAATTTAGAGTAAACCTTTTGCCTCTAACCACATTTGCTGCAGAATTCTGACTAATTGCAGGCTACTCCTGCTTTGCATGGATACATCTGTACCGTGGCACACCCTGCAATTATATGGGAAGGGATCACTCATGATTTTGTTGATAGTGTATTATAGCTAAATCCTTTGGGTGGAAACAGGAGGATTGCATTGTTTCGATCTAGGTGCAACTTTTAAGGAAGTAAAATTATCCACAGAATAAACCCTGCAAGTGTTCTATGATAATGTTTCATACTTTTTCTTAACTGCATAGAGAGAATCTTTAAATTCTATGAAAGAGAAAGAGAGAAGGGGAATGAGAGATCTCTACATAGCCAGGATTATTCCCTCCAAGTGTATATTTGAAATGAGTCAATTACCACCGCCCTAGTTCAGGCCCTTATTAGTTCTTGCCTGTTGATTGCAAGGATTCTTAGTGCAAGTGGCTCCTAACAGATTACATCAAGATCCTCATTCTTCAGTCTCTCCCGGACACTAACCATTGGCACAATCTTCCCATTTCCTTGTTTCTATCATGTTATGCACCCTCTCAAAAACTTCAGTGACTCTGTTCCTTGCAGAACTTCCCATACCTGGCTTTCACAAACTTCCAAAGCTGTTCCCAAACTCCTCTTCTTGGTGTATCCCTTCCTATAGGGCTACATCAATATTGTGTTTGGAAATGCCCATGGCCTACTGAATTCAGATTGTCCAGGTTTGAAGTCTAGTCACATTACTGACCAGCTGCATGACTGGGGGCCAGTGATGTAACAACTCGGGGGCTCAATATCTTCATCTAAGTGGCTCTAATAATTTCATCCGCATTTTAGGGTCTTGGTGAAAATTCCAAATACGAATCAACATGTCAAACACTTATAACAGTGCCTGGCATATAGTAAGCACTCTCAAATTGAGAGCTATTTTTATTGCTATTGTTGTTTATTGGAGAATACACACCAGGTATCCTCTGGCTAAATCTTCCCTCCAGAAGTATATTATCTGGCAAGCCATGTTTTAATTATTGTTTGAATTTGCAATTTTTTAGACTGATCTTGATGTCTAGTAACTTACTTGTTACTTCCGAGTCCTTGAAGAAAGATAATAAGTGTCCTCTACCTCTGTGAGCACTACCTAGCCATCTGCAGTGGGTTGAATAGTGTCCCTCCAAAATTCATGTTCATCCAGAACCTCAGAATATGACCTTATTTGGAAATAGCAGCTTTGAAGATGTAATTATTTAAGAATCTTGAGGCTAAATCATCCTGGATTTACAGTGAGCCCTAAATCTCTTGTCTGGTGTCCTTCTAAGAAGAGAGGACACAGAAAGACACTGAAAAGAAAATCATGTGAAGTCAGAGGTAATGATTAGAGGGATGCATCTGCAAGCCAAGGAACACCAAGGATTGTTGCAACACCAGAGCCTAGGGGGAAGCATGGGATGCTTTCTCACTTAGAGCTGCCAGAAGGAACTAACCCTGCCCACACCTTGATTTTAGACTTCTGGGCTCCAGAACTGTGATCAATTTCCGTTATTTTAAGCGATCAGTTTGTGGTAATTTGTTATGATAGCCTCAGGAAGCCAATATGTAAGCATCATTTTATCCATCTTTCAAGTCTCTGTTCAATTCCTCCCTAGGTGGTGAAACCTTCTCTGATTAAATCACTCCAGCCTGACACAAACGCTGTCTGTCCTGAACCTTCAGTGAAAGGCCATCAGCCCTACTCATTTGGTTCCTATCTTGTCTTCCCTTTCTGCCTTTGCACATGAAGGACTATAAACCTTGTAAGGTTGAAATCTTATCCCCACACATTTTTATACCCCTTAGAACAATTTTAATGCCATAGGCTGTGATAAATGTTAATTGATTGATCCAAATCACCTCTGAACTTTATGAATAATATGATTCTCTAAATTTATTGAAAAATCTGCCAGTAAAAACAATTCATTTAAATTGCAATCATCTTTTATCAAGATATTGTTAGTATACAAATTATATATTTAAAATATACAAAATGTATATTTAAATACCTTTTCAGTGATACATGTCACATTGATAGCCAGAAGCATATGTATCCATCATCAATTGCAAAAAATATGATATATTCCCAAAACAAATATTATATATAATATATGGCCATCACGGTGTAGCTATTCTTTAACATATGACTTAATTGTATACATTGTTATCAGCTATGATAATAATTTGTTTCTCATGTAAATTCTTTAGATGAAAATGTTTGCATGCTTGAAAACATGTAATCCAAATTTGCCATGTAAGTTAATATGACAGATGTATTAGTGACTGTTTCATTGAGTTGTTCATAGTTACTGCTTCACAGACCGTAACTAAGGCCATGGGTTTTATCTCCTTATGGCCTACTTAGTTTTGCAGCTACAGACTGTCCCCTTTACCACAGCTGGCTGACTCAAAAATTTGTGACACTGGGTCAGATGTGTCCACTTTGTGTTCAAAGGGCAGTGAGTTGAGAAGCTGCATTACTGGAAAGCTGGTTGTAAAGGGTGTCAAAGATTGAAGATAAGGCATCTGGCGCTTCAGACTTGAGAGGTTAATCTTGGTGTAAACTGAAGGCCCAGAGCCAAAAATGGATGAAAAGGAGAGCAGGTGTAAAAGCAGAACAAAACACAAAGGCAGAAATTTGGAAAGAATCAGGGAATCAAAAAAAGCTAGAATAAAGCAGGATTATGGGAGGTCATAAATACATAAAAATGCAATGTATGAAGTAGCTGAAGAACAACAAAGTTATGTGAAAGGGGATTGCAATAGCAGCCACATAGTTTCAACAGTGGGAGATAAAGTCTCTTTTTAATGAGTCAGTAATGTATTTATACATTCCAAAATTCCAAAAGTTAAGCTTGTAAAAATGGCGGCTAGTATGTGTCTATCATCTGTACCCAGTAAGCTGAGCTGACCAATGAGTCATAGCTGGAAGGAACGGTTTTCTGATTGCCTTGATTTTTTTTTTTTTTTTTTTTTTTGCTTCAGCATTTATTGATCACCTGTTAGGTGCCATAAGCTTCTCTGCACACATAGTCCCTACCTTCCACAGGATTGCAAAGGTGGTTGGATGTCCTGACACTATTAAAGTACAGGTGACAAATGTTTTGATAGACATTTGTATGTAGTGGGATTACACATTACATAAAAGAGTCCCCTCCTTTGTTTTGGAATTGAGCAAGGAAAGCTTCCAAGATGAAATGGCACTTAAACTGAAGAAGGAGGCTCTAAAAAGTGGTGGAAACACTAAAATTTATCATGAAAAGTAGCTTGCATTTATTCCATTTATTTAGTTAGTAAGTACTTATTGAACCACCTACTATTTTCAAGGCACTGCAGAGGGCTTGAAAAACCTTTAGAGCTTTACAATCTAATGTGGACCTTGCAGTCCAGTGCAGACAACAAATATGGTCAAATTAGCAGGAATAGTTTTTACATTGCTTTCAAACCAATAAAACATTCACCTAGGAAAAATAGAGCATTTGTGTTAAAAATGGAATGGCTACAGAGGAAACACTTCGGTTAATCATAATTTACATGAACAATTTTCAGATCACTTTATCCTAAAGACTGGCTACAATATGGTTGAGACTTCTGTATTAATCATTACAATGTATGTTGGTTCCATATTTCACATTTGGATCTAACAATATCACTAATATATTTATTTACAAGCATACCCGTTAAAGTCTGCAGGCATTTCTTTAAGAGGTTATTGACTTTTCACATGAAGTGTTATTTTCTATTTTAGTGTTCTATTAACTTTCAGAAAATGTTAAATTAGAGGAGAAAACTGTGTTGCTTTAAAACTTTAAAATATTTTAACTGAACATTTCATAATATAAGACTAATATGAAAACCTCTCATCACATATTAAATTATAGGATCCATATACATGCTTATTCTACCTGTATGCACAAATGTTGATATGCAAGTAAAACTCCACATGCTTAAAGTATACTTATGAACACAGAAGAAAAAGTTTATATTACCAAAGTTCAGATTGTCATTAAATAGATGAGGAAAATTATTATACTGGGTCTTTGACATAAACTGAGAAGCAGTTTTCTATCACTCAACAACTAGATTTATGAAAGGCAGGTTTCCATGAACAAAAGAATGTTTCTGGAGTTTAAAGGTTTATTCTTAAAACTATATTAAATTTTTCAAAGGATTTTTTGGTGAAAATCAAGGAGCGTTGTATATAGGATAACAAGCAATGAGGCAAAGTGGCTCTCTATATGTATTTACAGGAAGGACATCTTCTTCTTTATATCCTAGTATATTTATTGGCAGTAGGTATCTGTTCCAAATAATAAGTCTTCTGGGCTTGTCAGTAAAACCTATGGCTCATCAACTAAATCTGTACCAAATGAGACAGACTTACATGAATCAAGACTTTGATTTAATTCACACAGAATTCAGAAGTTTAGGAAACCGGAGTTTATTTAAACATCTATTGGGTGGGAAGGGGATATGTGGAGTAGCCATAATGGGTTTATGAAACTAACAAATAAATGAAAATAACATCATCACTCTGACAAAAATCATTGTCAGAAATATAAGTATAGATATGAAGCCAAACCCAATGCAGCCAAAAATTTGGTATAATTTCTTACCCAGAAAAAAAAAATCAAATTTGAAGGCGTATTGGAAAAGTCCTTAGCTTATTGTAAAATCAGTTTGGTCAGTTTGTCTGAATTTATTATCATTGCTAAGTAAAGATAGGTTGCATTTGATCGTGTTTATTTTCTCTTTTCTAATTAATTATGTTTTTAAAAGGTGGTGTACGTTATTCTACATATTACAATCTGCTATGACTGCATATATGTTAGCTATCTCTCAAAGGTACTGGAAAGTTTTATTTAGCACAACTATTTTTCTTTCTCTGTCTTTTGTCATTGCACTATCCCAGAACTTTAAGAAGCAGACTTCTACTGCTCAAAGCTTTGTAAAGTGTGTTTGAATAAGTTGAATTCAATTACACTTCATCACTTCCCTTAAACAAGTAAGCTAATGATGTTCCTTCCTTTTAAAATGTTGTTGAGACATCCACACGTGTTCCTCAGGAACCCCCAAACTTGTTAAAAGCACGTGCCTGTTTCATGCTCTGGAAGTGTACTTGATGTTGGCATTTGGTATCAAACCCAGATGGACATGAGTGTCATCATGTCATTAGTAAACCCATAGAGAGACATTTTTTTCATGTTTATAGTGGATTTTGAAGGCTTTTAGATAGTTTCAGTGAAAGGGGAATACTTGAGCCAGAACACACATTCCACAGAAAAATATGCAAGAAATCAACTCCCCAGTGAGTTTTGTGTTCATATGATTTTTTTCTAAGATTCTTTGTAATTTGGGAGTCATTTTAATGTCTCCAACTAGTTTAAGCTCTACATACGTGATTTAAAATACTTCCTTGGAGTATTTAGCAAAAAGAGTTCTTTTTACTTGCTTTCAGCTATTAATTTAAAATGAAGGTTAAAAATAATCATTTTCTTTCTTAACAAATTAAATAGCTTGGCTGAGAGGAAGTCCCTAGTGAATATTGACGCTAGAAAAATAAGCCGGGCAAAGCCTGAGGTAACCTCTTATCTGCATAAGGACAGTAAAGGAGAAAAAATAAAATAAAGAATAAAATTTGCTCCTAGGATAAAGTTTGCATTGAAAATTCTGACCCAGGTATCAGGATAGTGCTCCGAGACACATAAAATCTAGAAGACATGCCACCCAAGACATATAAAATCTAGAAGACATGCCACCCATACATCTCAAATGGATACATGTTCTGTGCAACACGTATACATACACACATACAAATGTACACACACACACCAGTCAGAAGAAGTTGACCAATGCAGTCAGCACCTACATTGCCCAAAGGCAAACTGGAATTATTGAGTACAAATATGAACAAATAAACAAACTTGCCAAGCATTTGATGAAAACCAATAGCCAAAGAGAAGTGCCAAACTCAACAGAAGAATTAGCAACCAAACAGAGAAAAACTTTAAAATTGGCATTTAATGTACTTAGAGTTGAGAAGATATTGCATCTATAAAATAAAATTAAGCTACTAAGAAAGAGAAATACACCTTTGTAAAATTAAAACTATGATGTGGCAAATGCAGCAGATTTTCTTTCTCAACTCTGTTCCAACCCCTTTGTAACATACCCTGTTGCGTGCTAGAGACTGGGAAGTCTGTATTTCTCAAACTCCTTTCCGTCTAGGGATCTGCATGGGACCTAGATGGATTCTTAAAAGGAGAATGCAATGTGTGAAGTTTGGAAGGCAGACGTGAACATGCTGAGGTGGAGGCCACACTTGAGCTGCTTTTGTTGTGTCTCCTGGCAAGTACAGTCAGGGAGGCATTTGGCTTTTCTGAGGCAGCTATAGCAGAGGTCCAAGTGTCTGTCCTCTGGCTTCAGGGGCATTCAGAAGCAGCATGTGACATCTGTTTACTGGTACATGTCAGGGCTGAGGCTGCATGTTCTGTAGCCAGCAGAGATGTAACGTAATGACACCTTATCCCTGAGCTGGGACTGAGGCACTTAGACATGGAGCCAGCAGTTGTGGTGGCAGATTCTTTGCAGTAGCACAAGCCCTCAGCCTGGCCAGTTCTATCATGCTCTGGGAGTTGTTCCAGGGCTTCCCAATTATGGACTGCTCCTCCTGACCTTCAGATGATTTTGTAAACATCTAACTTAATCTATTAAATTTTTTCTACCTAATCTAGCCAGAGGGCAACTGGAACCCTGATTGATATACGTGATAATCTAAATAATACAGCTTCATATATATATATGGGTTGAAGCACAAAATAGATGCATTTTGAAGATTGAATTGATGAGCTGGAAGATCAAAATAAAGTAGTCTCTAAAATGTAACACAAAAGGACCTGGAGATGGAAAATGTGAAAGAAAAGCCAAAGCACAAAATATAAATTTGCAATTTCCACTATTCGTCTAATAGGAGTTCTAGAAGGATAGGACTGAGAAAATGCAATGAAAGAAATAAAGAAATAAAAGAAACTCCCAATATTGAAAATAATTTTCAGAGTCAGGTCTCAGAAAGTCACTAACTACAGACCCTTTCTGTTCTAATTATATTTAATATATAAGAAGGTTTAAATAATAAACATGAAAAAACTCAAGAAAGAGGAAGACATCAAACTAAATAAACAGTGGTATTGAGTGATGAGGCATTTGTTTAAAAATTAATAAGATGGCAGGAAAAATAAGGTAGCAGACATTGCTAATCACAATAAACATTAATTAATAACAATTTTCTATTAAAATGGGTACTATAGCCATCAATTTGTTATAAGCATACTGTGGAGCCCTAAAACGTTCTCCAAGTCAATCATAAAAATAAAATATAGCAAGTAGCAGAACAATGTGTAAATTGTGACCACAATTATGTTTGAACGTTGTGCATAGTACATATGATTAAATGTGAGTGCATAGGTAAAGGGTTAGAAAGGTATATGTCAAATTTTTAACATTGTTTCCCTCTGAGTAGGAACTGAACTAGGGTTGGGAGTGGTGATGGAAAACTGCAGTGAATATTTTTTACCAATAAAATATTTTTACAATACTTGTAACATTGAAAATAAGAAATATTTTGCTACTTTCCAAAGATAATTGTATCAATAAAAACATTTTGAAATCAGAAAAAAATTATTACAACATAATCATACAACTCCTATCTGAAAAACCATTTCTACAAAGACACTCGTAAAGTCAATGAATTAGTAGAGTACATCAGAATTAGAGAATAAGGTTTTTAAAAAAGACACCTTCTTTAGGATAATAATTCATATAAAATATATGCAAAATTCCCCCAGGAGCAACTCATGCTGCAAATGATTTGTGAATGGTTGTGGATAAGATTCTTCCAAATTTAGAACCAATAAATAAACTATAAGAAAGATAAAATGAAGTGTAGAATCTACATTAAGTCTGGAAAAAAAATGTATCATTGTACCTTCAACAGTAAAGGAAAATGCATCCTTCTAATATAGAAAATGGTATAATGGGACTATTTCGATTTGAAAGCAGGTATCTTTTAGTACCATCACTTTTTTTCCCTGATACAATACAAATCAAGAAACCTTCTGGTATCAGTTTGTTTTCACAAGGAGATTTTTTTCAACTGTCAGCCAAGACAAATATTTTGGTCCTCATGTCAGTTATATACTCTGTGAAAATTAATAGATTGGAGTTTTGATATGCATATCATTCTTATGAATTGTGTTAATGTGAATCCACTCCCTTTCTTCTCATCAAGTGATGAGAATACATGGAATATAATATATAGTATATTAATATACAGACTGATATATAAATGATAATATAATTTACGTGTATATATTCACAGTTTATGTATTTTGTAAGTATTGATATATGAATAAATTAAAATTAATTGGCTTTAAAGCATTAATATGAATATACTAAAATTACATTACAAATCCAGCTACCTTAATGTGGCCTTCTTGACCCCAAAATACAAATTAGATTGCCTTGGTATTATTTTTTTATACCATCATGCAATTTTTCCTCACAGATCTTATCATAGATTCTGACTGTATATTCACCCATGTGGATATTTGTTTAATGTAATAAAATATATTTAATTCCACTAGACTAGAAACTTTATGAGAGCAAGGGCCATCAGTGATTCACTTATAGGACAAATCTGACACGTAGTATGTAATTAGTATTATTTCTTGTTCAAAAACATTTTTATAGGTAGGTTCAAATATTTTTGCCCAAACTTTTCTTTGCCTCTTAATTTTATCTGTGTTTTAAAATCAAGGTTTTAAAAAAAACTTTTTATCATGGAATAATTTTTTAAAATTTATGGCTTTGGTGGCATGTTCGGTATGTTCATAATCATCTCAACTTTCTTCTAGTGCTATTATTTTTCTTCTAGTGCTTACATAGTTTTCCTTTTATGTTTTAATCATCTTTAATTGATATACAATCTATTTTGATTTTAGAAAATAATTTTTAAAAATTTTCTTCTGTTTGGGTCCAAATAGTTTGCCAATTTTTTTTCCAATAGCTTTTTATTGAATAAACTGTTCTTTTACCACTGTTTCAAAACACTACTTTTTCATATACTAAATTATTTTATATGTACTTATGTCTACTATATTATGTTTGGTTCCATTGCTCTATCTGACAACATCTTAGCTGGTAATAGAATATTAAAGTTCAACTGTAAATGCATCATTACTCTTCTCTTTAACATATCATTAGATTCTTTTACATTCTCTCAAGGAAATATAAGGAACTGTTGTATCAAGTCACCTTCACCCACCAAAAAAAATAATCTAGATGTACAATAATTTGCTGAAATTGGAAAAAGCAGATCAAAGAGAACTATTAGAATAGAGATTTGGAGAGCCTTGGTAACACTTTGACATAAGGAACTAAAAACAGTGAGTTTCACATTAAAATGTGATGTAGATGTCATCATTTCACTGTGTATATGTATATCAAATCATATTGTATGCCTTAAGTACCTATGATTTTTACTGAAACAAAAACAACAATAACAACAACCTAGTAGTCCCTGATTTGGGATTGGGAAATATATTACCTGTAAAAACCTGTTCCGTCAAACCAAACAGGATAATATACTGTCCAGGTAAAATGGTGGCTGGTGGACCATCCCTTCTCTCTGCTTCTCCCCCTCCCTCAGGCTTCATATTGCCTATTTGAAATGCTGTCCTTTTACCCACTCTTTAAGATTTTTGCTTATTAAGTCATTATGGTATGATTCAATTGAATTAAATAAAACTCACTCACTAAAAATCTTAGAAAAAATAAAAAAGAAAGAAAGGAAAGGAACACCTAAATTACTGGAGCACACTGAAGGGGAGGTAAGCTGAGAGGTTCTCTCTTAACAGAAAATAACCCAGGAGGGGAACGAAAATAGTTTCACTTCATAGTGTTATAAACCAGGTTTGGAAAGTGTATACATGTAACTCAGAGTGAGACAAATGACTGCTTATATGAATTGGTGGACACGTGCAATACAAGGAGAACTGGAGGAATGTGATTTTCTTTGACTTAGGTATATTAGGAAGTCATTGTATATGAAACTGATTTCATGTGTGGCAAGAGAAAGCTGAAAATGATAACATTTGAGCAGTAAGTCCTCAGCTAGGAGAAGCAGCTGTGTAGGATTTATGAGGGCTTCAAGTATGTGAGAAAAATTTCAGAGAGTAAAAACGAACTGTCTGCGGGCTTCAGAAAAGTCACAGGAGGTCTTTAGAACAGGCTTGGTGTAAAAATACTGACGAAAGGCAAGCCACATCAGGGAGTGCAGGCAGCCTAAGACTTATGGTTAGGAGTGTTAAGAGTGTGTTAGTTGAAGAAAGAGATCAAACCACCTGGTAGATTTTGGAGACTGTTGAGAATGGCTTCACACAAAAGTTTTACTAATGAGCCAACCAAGTCCACAAGAAACAAGTTTCCAGGTCAAGTAATCCAGGGAAGTGGTCAAAATTAACTTGATGTCTAGACAAATAAAAAGAAATTAAAAAAGCAGCTAACTGGTATAGAGGAGGAAATTGCTGTAACTTACAATCTCAATAAGGATAAGTAAGAGGACAATAGAATTATTCATTTCCAGGCTACAGGAACAATGTCAATTTCTTTTCTATTTACCTAAACTAAAAAAAGTCTATTGGGAAACATCCCAACTCATAAAATCCAAAAAAGCTTTTAGCTTGAGTAAGTACTGTGAGAGTCTTAATATAAAACTGACAAAAACAAATACAACAGTGTTGTCAACACCAGGCTCCTACTATTTTAGAGACCTTTTAAAAGGCTCCATTGTCATGGACAGTCAGTGTGATGAGTTTTCCTAAGACTAACTCGAAAGGCTAACTAGCCAAAGTTCTTGAGAACCAGCTGAAAATTTTCGGAAAGTAGCTTTTCTTTCTTCCTTCCTTCCTCCCTCCCTCCCTCCCTCCCTTCCTTCCTTCCTTCCTCTCTCCCTCCCTCCCTCCTTTTTTTCTTTCCTTCCTTCTTTCTTTTCTTTTTTTCCCTTTTTTTCTTTTTTCGGCCTCCAGACAATTTGAGAAGTGATAAGAGAATTACAGATGAAAGTAGCTGTATCACAGTAGCCGAAAGAAATGTTAGTAATATAATAAAGCTTGAAACAAATGATGCTTTCCTTGACTTCTAAACACTTCTTTAGTAGCATGTGGATTTACACTTTAGTAAATTTCCATTTTAAGAAATATAGACTGGTATATGATCACTATAACATCTTATACGATAACACTAAAGATTTATGGTGATATATTAGGGTTCTTTTTTCACATATCTCGAAGTAGCCTAAAGACCACATATTGATGCATTCATTCAGTTATTGAACAAATATTTATTGAAATTGTACTATATGAAGGACTGTTCCAGACCCAGGGGATACAAGAGGGAAACAACAAAAAACTCTAACCTCGTGAAACTTGAATAAGAGATCAGACCAAAGCTAGAGATTAATGAGAACGGGATCAGATCAGGAGATAAATACCATGGAGTTAATAAAGAAATATGCAGCTACAATTTGTAGATCAGGAAGTTGGGGGCAGTGTGTTTGAGGAACAGCAAGAAGGCCATTGCTGCTGGAGCAGACTAAGGGCAGCAGTGGGGCAGGGCATGAGGTGGGAGGGAGTGAGGTGCTAGCCTTAGAGGTGTAGCTCAGTTTTAGGCAGAGGGGCGATGTGATCTGACTCATGTTTTTAAAGGGTACCTGTGGACGCTACGGATCAGTGTGGTGGGCGGGCAGAGAAGGGGCTGGAAAGACACCATCATTCTCTTTGTTTCACTTTGCCTTGCCGGGCACATTGCCTGGCACACATTGATGGTTCAGTCAGTGTTCACTGAGTGAGTAAATGAATGAAGATATTTATGACTGATGATAGATTTTATGAATATAATAAATAGCAACTTCTCAAGTAATATAAGCTGTCATTTGGAATAACAGAGGTCATTAGACAGAGAGGAATATTCTAAGCACTGAGAACCAGTTAAAAGATTCCCAGCCTAATAATCCTGAGCCGCTTTTAACTTTACCACATCCCTTTAAATGTGGTGAATAGGGTCCACAATATTATTAGAGTAGTTATGGGGAAAGATGGCAAAGAGGATCACAGAACGGAATTATCATAAAACAATTATACTAAGTAATTTCTACAAATTAGCAGTTCCTTCAGCAGAAATTGTTTTTGAATATTGTAATTAAGAGAGTAAACGTCATACACTTTACTTTGAGTGAGCCTAGTAAATAAACCAGTAACCTTCCCATGTATGAAGTGGCATTTGGAAATTCATCACGGAACAATCACGGTAAGAAGCTCCATTCTTAGTTTTGGGTCTCTGAAAATGTAACTTGAGGAGGAAAAGGTTTCCCATTTGAAAAGATGTTTATTTCTTTTTATTCAACTGTGCATAATAGATTTGAAAAATAAAACAGTTCAAAATCATGTGAATGATTCTTAGCTCCTTTAATAGTAACCCCCCTCCCTCACTTTTGGAAGACAAATTATACAAACAAACTTCTGAAGAAGAGAACTGCCTCAGGACCAAGCAGAGGATGTGTTCTGGTGAAAGCTAAAATGGAAAAGCAGCACACCTGCTCGCAGCTGGTCCCCCCTTCACATATCTCACACGGCCTCGCCATGTGAAGTCTCGTCCAAGTCAAACAAGTAGCAATTTTAAAGTAGCACCTAAAGAGGAACTCAGGCAGAGCTTGCCAGCAAAACCCCAGACGTTAGAAGTTCCTGCTGCACAGGCTTTATTTTCATTTCCTTGACCCTTTTGCCAAGAGTTGTTACTGATGGCCCACTAGGCCTCCCTGTACACAGCACACCAATAATAAACAGAGGCCGGCTGACACCAGAGACACCTGCAGAACACTCACAGTGCAGGATTGTTCATCCAAGGGGGAACGTTTGGACTGAGGGTGGATGGGTAACCATCCTCTGGCTCAGTACACACACACACACGCACACACACGCACACACACACGCACACACACACACCTGAAAGAAGTTTACCAAGGACCCTCCTGAGGGCTTGCTGGACTGCCAAGAGGGCTAATAGAAAAGAACCGCTGACTGTGAGGAGCCATGTGTGAAAAGGCCTCTGTTATGCAGTCATCCCCTTGTATCCCAAGCACTTGGACTTGCTGAAATTAATTTTGCAAAAGTTGGGTAGAAACTGCATGCAAGAGTTTACACAAAGACTTGAAGGCATGGAGCTTATTATTCCACTTTCTCAGGATCCAACTTCTTATTTATTCATAAATTACATATTTGCCAATGAAAATACTTAGTTGAAGGTCTGATCAAGCAGGTGCATTCACGTAACCTGAAAAGCCTTCACTAACATTTGAAAACTTTTCAGAACTGGATTTCCTGGAATTGACAACAAAGGTCTTTTTTTCTTCTATGAATTCGAGTTTGAAATATTTTTCTAAAAAATTCAGAAAATATGATTTAAGTTGGTAATGAATAAAGAGGAATATATGTAGTAACATTTATCATGTTATGAGAGAAATATTTCAAATATATTCAAATACAATAATTAACATCTTTAAGGAGCCTGCTTGGTATTTTAAATATTCAGTACACTCAATGCTTTTGATTAATGCTTATTCATGACAGGAGAAATAAAGGAAAGCTAATTTTTATAATTATTTGGCTTCAAAAACCTAAGATTCAATTCACTTATAATATTTTTAAACTGGATAAGATTTATGAGAGGGCATAAAAATAGAAAATTTTTGCACACAACGATGTATCATAACATAACCAAGGGCCACATAAGAAGGGGCACAGAGTTAGCATGGAAACTATATTTCAAACTTCTAATACAATATACTCTTTCTAGAATATTGTACAGCCTATCTTGTGCATGTCTTCCTTTGGTATTTGTCAATGGTACAGTAATTTTCTGTAAAAAAAAATGAGTAAAAAATTGGGTACTATGTCAAATTGTTTAGAGATTCTAGCAAATTGAAACCTTTTGGTTTTGTCTCATTTTTTTCTCACTAACAATCTCTCTGATGGTCTTTAAAATAACTTACATCAATCTTAGGAATAGTCAAAACCATTCTTGGACCAGAGAGAACGCACCAGCTGCGGTTTAAGAGCAATGCAGCTGTAGAAAGTATGTGAGCAAAACTTGAAGCTGGAGAAAAGCCAGTTTGCCTTAAAAAATTCCACCTGGACCTACTTAGCACCTCCTCCCTTGCCCTAACCCTAAACACATGCCCTTGGACTCCTCAGAGACAGGAATGAAACCTGGAGAGAGCAAGAGGCTTGGTTTGTGTTGCCAAGATTGCTCCCAGGACCTTTCCATTTCCTGTTTCCCATACCTCTCCTCTTTGCTCCAGCAGATAATTGAAACTCAGTATAGCCAGTAGTCAATCACTGCTACATATTAATAAATCAGAAACTGTAGCAATTCCCTCATATTGTCTTTTTATTGTTTTTATGAAAGAAATCCAAGGGATATATTGGGGACTTTCATTCACTGCATGTAACCAGAATTTAAATAATAAATAACTTGACTGGTACAATGCTTATTTAGGTACATTGTTTCAGCTATTAAGAAACAATTTCCAAAAACAAAAAAAGAAAAAAATTTCCATATTCATATTCTTCAGAATGCTTATTCTTAAATAGATACACCACTTTTGTACATCCAGCAGCTGAAATATAGATATTAAAGTTCCTTTAGAAGATTCAGGAAATTTATTATGCCTTTGTTTATTCATTCATTCATTCATTTGTTCATTCATTTATTCAACAAATACTACTATAGCTTTCACTGACTGCATATATCTATTTGTGCCTGATAGTGTGTTAAATTTTCTGCACAGATCATAACATTTAAACCTTGCAGCAATGCATAAAGTAAGTACTGTCATTACCCCCCTTTTCTAGATAAGGAAACTGAAGTTCAAAGAGGTTAACTAACTTGCCCAAGGTTATCCAGCTAAGAAGTTATAGAATTAATATTTTTTTTTTAAACATCTTTATTGAAGTATAATTGCCTTACAATGGTGTGTTAGCTTCTGCTTTATAACAAAGTGAATCAGTTATACATATACAATATGTTCCCATTTCTCTTCCCTCTTGCATCTCCCTCCCTCCCACCCTCCCCATCCCACCCCTCTAGGTGGTCACAAAGCACCGAGCTGATCTCCCTGTGCTATGTGGCTGCTTCCCACTAGCTATCTATTTTACATTTGGTAGTGTATATATGTCCATGACACTCTCTCACCCTGTCACATCTCACCCCACCCCTCCCCATATCCTCAAGTCCATTCTCTAGTAGGTCTGTGTCTTTATTCCCGTCTTGCCACTAGGTTCTTCATGGCTTTTTTTTTCCCTTAGATTCCGTATATATGTGTTAGCATACTGTATTTCTTTTTCTCTTTCTGACTTACTTCACTCTGTATGACAGACTCTAACTCCATCCACCTCATTACAAATACCTCCATTTCATTTCTTTTTATGGCTGAGTAATATTCCATTGTATATATGTGCCACATCTTCTTTATCCATTCATCTGTCGATGGACATTTAGGTTGCTTCCATGTCCTGGCTATTGTAAATAGAGCTGCAATGAACATTTTGGTACATGACTCTTTTTGAACTATGGTTTTCTCAGGGTATATGCCCAGTAGTGGGATTGCTGGATCGTATGGTAGTTCTATTTGTAGTTTTTTAAGGAACCTCCATACTGTTCTCCATAGTGGCTGTATCAATTTACATTCCCACCAACAGTGCAAGAGAGTTCCCTTTCCTCCACACCCTCTCCAGCATTTATTGTTTCTAGATTTTTTGATGATGGCCATTCTGACCGGTGTGAGATGATATCTCATTGTAGTTTTGATTTGCATTTCTCTAATGATTAATGATGTTGAGCATTCTTTCATGTGTCTGTAGGCCATCTGTATATCTTCTTTGGAGAAATGTCTATTTAGGTTTTCTGCCCATTTTTGGATTGGGTTGTTCGTTTTTTTGTTATTGAGCTGCATGAGCTGCTTGTAAATCTTGGAGATTAATCCTTTGTCAGTTGCTTCATTTGCAAATATTTTCTCCCATTCTGATGGTTGTCTTTTGGTCTTGTTTATGGTTTCCTTTGCTGTGCAAAAGCTTTTAAGTTTCATTAGGTCCCATTTGTTTATTTGTGTTTTTATTTCCATTTCTCTGGGAGCTGGGTCAAAAAGAATCTTGCTGTGATGTATGTCATAGAGTGTTCTGCCTATGTTTTCCTCTAAGAGTTTGATAGTGTCTGGTCTTACACTTAGGTCTTTAATCCATTTTGAGTTTATTTTTGTGCATGGTGTCAGGGAGTGTTCTAATTTCATACTTTTACATGTATCTGTCCAATTTTCCCAGCACCACTTATTGAAGAGGCTGTCTTTTCTCCACTGTATATGCTTGCCTCCTTTATCAAAGATACGGTGACCATATGTGCATGGGTTTATCTCTGGGCTTTCTATCCTGTTCCATTGATCAATATTTCTGTTTTTGTGCCAGTACCAAGCTGTCTTGATTACTGTAGCTTTGTAATATAGTCTGAAGTCAGGGAGCCTGATTCCCCCAGCTCCATTTTTCGTTCTCAAGATTGCTTTGGCTATTCGGGGTCTTTTGTGTTTCCATACAAATTGTGAAATTTTTTGTTCTAGTTCTGTGAAAAATGCCAGTGGTAGTTTGATAGGGATTGCATTGAATCTGTAGATTGCTTTGGGTAGTAGAGTCATTTTCACAATGTTGATTCTTCCAATCCAGGAACATGGTATATCTCTCCATCTATTTGTATCATCTTTAATTTCTTTCATCAGTGTCTTATAATTTTCTGCATACAGGTCTTTTGTCTCCTTAGGTAGGTTTATTCCTAGATATTTTATTCTTTTTGTTGCAGTGGTAAACGGGAGTGTTTCCTTAATTTCACTTTCAGATTTTTCGTCATTAGTGTATAGAAATGCAAGAGATTTCTGTGCATTAATTTTGTATCCTGCTACTTCACCAAATTCATTGACTAGCTCCAGGAGTCTTCTGGTAGCATCCCCAGGATTCTCCATGTAGAGTATCATGTCATCTGCAAACAGCGACAGCTCCACCCCTTCCCTTCCGATCCGGACCCCCTTTATTTCTTTGTCTTCTCTGATTGCTGTGTCTAACACCCCCAAAACCACGCTGAACAATAGTGGTGAGAGTGGGCAACCTTGTCTTGTTCCTGATCTTAGTGGAAATGGTTTCAGTTTTTCACCATTGAGGACAATGTTGGCTGTGGGTTTGTCATATATGGCCTTTATTATGTTGAGGAAAGTTCCCTCTATGCCTACTTTCTGCAGGGTTTTTATCATAAATGGGTGTTGAATTTTGTCGAAAGCTTTCTCTGCATCTATTGAGATGATCATATGGTTTTTCTCCTTCAATTTGTTAATATGGTGTATCACATTGATTGATTTGCGTATGTTGAAGAATCCTTGTATTCCTGGGATAAACCCCACTTGATCATGGTGTATGATCCTTTTAATGTGCTGTTGGATTCTGTTTGCTAATATTTTGTTGAGGATTTTTGCATCTATGTTCATCAGTGATATTGGCCTGTAGTTTTCTTTCTTTGTGACATCTTTGTCTGGTTTTGGTATCAGGGTGATGGTGGCCTCGTAGAATGAGTTTGGGAGTGTTCCTCCTTCTGCAATATTTTGGAAGAGTTTGAGAAGGATAGGTGTTAGCTCTTCTCTAAATGTTTGATAGAATTCACCTGTGAAGCCATCTGGTCCTGGGCTTTTGTTTGTTGGAAGGTTTTTAATCACAATTTCAATTTCAGTGCTTGTGATTGGTCTGTTCATATTTTCTATTTCTTCCTGGTTCAGTCTCGACAGTTTGTGCATTTCTAAGAATCTGTCCATTTCTTCCAGGTTGTCCATTTTATTGGCGTAGAGTTGCTTGTAGTAATCTCTCATGATCTTTTGTATTTCTGCAGTGTCAGTGGTTACTTCTCCTTTTTCATTTCTAATTCTATTGATTTGAGTCTTCTCCCTTTTTCTCTTGATGAGTCTGGCTAATGGTTTATCAATTTTGTTTATCTTCTCAAAGAACCAGCTTTTAGTTTTATTGATTTTTGCTATTGTTTCCTTCATTTCTTTTTCATTTATTTCTGACCTGATCTTTATGATTTCTTTCCTTCTGCTAGCTTTGGGGTTTTTTTGTTCTTCTTTCTCTAACTGCTTTAGGTGCAAGGTTAGGTTGTTTATTCGAGATGTTTCCTGTTTCTTGAGGTAGGCTTGTATTGCTATAAACTTCCCTCTTAGCACTGCTTTTGCTGCGTCCCATAGGTTTTGGGTCGTCGTATCTCCATTGTCATTTGTTTCTAGGTATTTTTTGATTTCCCCTTTGATTTCTTCAGTGATCACTTCGTTATTAAGTAGTGTATTGTGTAGCCTCCACGTGTTTGTATTTTTTACACATCTTTTCCTGTAATTGATATCTAGTCTCATAGCGTTGTGGTCGGAAAAGATACTTGATATGATTTCAATTTTCGTAAATTTACCAAGGCTTGATTTGTGACCCAAGATATGATCTATCCTGGAGAATGTTCCATGCGCACTTGAGAAAAATGTGTATTCTGTTGTTTTTGGGTGGAATGTCCTATAAATATCAATTAAGTCCATCTTGTTTAATGTATCATTTAAAGCTTGTGTTTCCTTATTTATTTTCATTTTGGATGATCTGTCCATTGGTGAAAGTGGGGTGTTAAAGTCCCCTACTATGATTGTGTTGCTGTCAATTTTCCCTTTTATGGCTGTTAGTATTTGCCTTATGTATTGAGGTGCTCCTATGTTGGGTGCATAAATATTTACAATTGTTATACCTTCCTCTTGGATCGATCCCTTGATCATTATATAGTGTCCTTCTTTGTCTCTTATAATATTCTTTATTTTAAAGTCTATTTTGTCTGATATGAGAATTGCTACTCCAGCTTTCTTTTGATTTCCATTTGCATGGAATATCTTTTTCCATCCCCTCACTTTCAGTCTGTATGTGTCTCTAGGTCTGAAGTGGGTCTCTTGTAGACAGCATATATACGGGTCTTGTTTTTGTATCCATTCAGCCAGTCTGTGTCTTTTGGTGGGAGCATTTAATCCATTTACATTCAAGGTAATTATCGATATGTATGTTCCTATTCCCATTTTCTTAAATGTTTTGGGTTTGTTATTGTAGGTGTTTTCCTTCTCTTGTGTTTCTTGCCTAGAGAAGTTCCTTTAGCATTTGTTGTAAAGCTGGTTTGGTGGTGCTGTACTCTCTCAGCTTTTGCTTGTCTGTAAAGGTTTTAATTTCTCCATCGAATCTGAATGAGATCCTTGCTGGGTAGAGTAATCTTGGTTGTAGGTTTTTCTCCTTCATCACTTTAAGTATATCCTGCCACTCCCTTCTGGCTTGCAGAGTTTCTGCTGAAAGATCAGATGTTAACCTTATGGGGATTCCCTTGTGTGTTATTTGTTGTTTTTCCCTTGCTGCTTTTAATATGTTTTCTTTATATTTAATTTTTGACAGTTTGATTAATATGTGTCTTGGCGTGTTTCTCCTTGGGTTTATCCTGTATGGGACTCTCCGTGCTTCCTGGACTTGATTAACTATTTCCTTTCCCATATTAGGGAAGTTTTCAACTATAATCTCTTCAAATATTTTCTCAGTCCCTTTCTTTTTCTCTTCTTCTTCTGGGACCCCTATAATTCGAATGTTGGTGCATTTAATGTTGTCCCAGAGGTCTCTGAGACTGTCCTCAGTTCTTTTCATTCTTTTTTCTTTATCCTGCTCTGCAGTAGTTATTTCCACCATTTTATCTTCCAGGTCACTTATCCTTTCTTCTGCCTCAGTTATTCTGCTATTGATCCCATCTAGAGTATTTTTAATTTCATTTATTGTGTTTTTCATCATTGCTTGATTCCTCTTTAGTTCTTCTACGTCCTTGTTAAATGTTTCTTGCATTTTGTCTATTCTATTTCCAAGATTTTGGATCATCCTCACTATCATTATTCTGAATTCTTTTTCAGGTAGACTACCTATTTCCTCTTCATTTGTTAGGTCTGGTGTGTTTTGACCCTGCTCCTTCATCTGCTGTGTGTTTTTCTGTCGTCTCATTTTGCTTATCTTACTGTGTTTGGGGTCTCCTTTTCACAGGCTGCAGGTTCGTAGTTCCCGTTGTTTTTGGTATCTGTCCCCAGTGGGTAAGGTTGGTTCAGTGGGTTGTGTAGGCTTCCTGGTGGAGGGGACTATTGCCTGTGTTCTGGTGGATGAGGTTGAATCTTGTCTTTCTGGTGGGCACGTCCACGTCTGGTGGTGTGTTTTGGGGTGTCTGTGGCCTTATGATTTTAGGCAGCCTCCCTGCTAATGGATGGGGCTGTGTTCCTGTCTTGCTAGTTGTTTGGCATAGGGTGTCCAGCCCTGTATCTTGCTGGTCGTTGAGTGAAGCTGGGTCTTGATGTTGAGATGGAGATCTCTGAGAGATTTTTGCCGTTTGGTATTACGTGGAGCTGGTAGGTCTCTTGTGGACCAGTGTCCTGAAGTTGGCTCTCCCACCTCAGAGGCACAGCCCTGATGCCTGGCTGGAGCACCAAGAGCCTTTCATCCACGCAGCTCAGAATATAAGGGAGAAAAAAATAGAAAGAAAAAAAGAGGATAAAATAAAATAAAATAAAGCTATTATAATAAAAAATAAGAAAAAAAATTAAGAGTAAATGTATTCAGAAAAATTTTTTTTTTAATTTTTAAAAATAGATTTATTAATTTTTTATAGTAAAAAATAAGAAAAAAATTTTTAAGAAAAAAATTTATTAAGAAAAAAATTTTAATTTTTTAAAATAAAAAATATGAAAAAACTTATTAAAAAATTTTTTAATTTGTAAAAATAGAAAATACGGAAAAAATTATTAAGAAGACATATATTAGGAAAAAAAAATTTTTTTTAAGTAAAAAAAAAAAAAAAAAAAAATGGACAGACCTAACCCTAGGACTGATGGTGAAAGCAAAGCTATACAGACAAAATCTCACCCAGAAGCATACACATATACACTCACAAAAAAAGGAAAAGGGGAAATTAATATATCCTGCTCCTAAAGTCCACCTTTTGAATTTGGGATGATTCGTTTTCTATTCAGGTATTCAACAGATGCAGGCACATCAAGTTGTTTGTGGAGCTTTAATCCGCTGCTTCTGAGGCTGCTGGGGGAGATTTCCCTTTCTCTTCTTTGTTCCTACAGCTCCCAGCGTTCAGCTTTGGATTTGGACCCGCCTCTGCATGTACGTCGCCTGAGGGCATCCGTTCCCCGCCCAGACAGAACGGGATTAAAGGAGCAGCTGCTTCGGGGGCTCTGGGTCACTCAGGCCGGGGGAGGGAGCGGTACGGAGGAGGCGGGGCGAGCCTGCGGCGTCAGAGGCGTCGTGACGTTGCATCAGCCTGAGGCGCGCCGTGTGTTCTCCCGGGTAAGTTGTCCCCGGATCACGGGACCCTGGCAGTGGAGGGCTGCACAGGCTCCTGGGAGGGGCGGTGTGGAGAGTGACCTATGCTCGCACACAGGCTTCTTGGTGGCGGCAGCAGCAGCCTTAGCGTTTCCTACCAGTCTCTGGGGTCCGCGCTGATGGCCACGGCTCGCGCCCGTCTCTGGGGTCCGCGCTGTTAGCCGCGGCTCGCGCCCGCCTCTGGAGTTCGTCTAGGCGGCGCTCTGAATCCCCTCTCCTTGCGCGCCGCGAAACAAAGAGGCAAGAAAAAGTCTCTTGCCTCTTCGGCGGCTGCAGACCTCCTCTCCGGCTCCCTCCCGGCTCACCGCGGCACGCCAACCCCTTCAGGCTGTGTTCACGCCGCCAACCCCAGTCCTCTCCCTGCGATCCGACCGAAGCCCGCGCCTCAGCTCCCAGCCCCGCCTGCCCCAGCGGGTGAACAGACAAGCCTCTCGGGCTGGTGAGCGCTGCTCGGCGCTGAGCCTCTGCGGGAATCTCTCCTTTTTCCCTCTGCGCCCCTGTTGCTGTGGGATCCGCGCTGATAGCTGCGGCTCGCACCCGTCTCTGGATTTCGTTTAGGCAGCGCTCTGAATCCCCTCTCCTTGCGCGCCACGAAACAAAGAGGCAAGAAAAAGTCTCTTGCCTCTTCGGCAGCTGCAGACTTTTTCCCGGACTCCCTCCCGGCTAGCACCAAAGCCCGAGCCTCAGCTCCCAGCCCCCGCCCGCCCCGGCGGGTGAGCAGGTAAGCCTCTCGGGCTGGTGAGTGCTGGTTGGCGCCGAGCCTCTGTGCGGGAGTCTCTCCGCTTTGCCCTCCGCACCCCTGTGGCTGCGCTCTCCTCCGCGGCTCCGAAGCTTCCCCCCTCTGCCACCCGCAGTCTCTGCCCGCGAAGGGGCTTCCTAGTGCCTGGAAACCTTTCCTCCTTCACGGCTCCCTCCCACTGGCACAGGTCCCGTCCCTATTCTTTTGTCTCTGTTATTTCTTTTTTCTTTTACCCTACCCAAGTACGTGGGGATTTTCTTGCCTTTTGGGAGGTCTGACGTCTTCTGCCAGCGTTCAGTGGGTGTTCTGTAGGAGCAGTTCCACGTGTAGATGTATTTCTACTGTATCTGTGGGAAGGAAGGTGATCTCCGCGTCTTACTCTTCCGCCATCTTGCCCCTACTCCAGAATTAATATTTGAATAGAGTTGCTTTCAAAAATGTTAATTATAGGATCTAGGCACCAAGTATGTGAGGATTCACTGTATAATTCTTTCACCTTTTCTGCATGTTTGTAAATTTTCATAATAAAATATCAAGAGTAAAATCACTTCTAGTTTCATTTCCATGAAGCTTTCCTTGATATATCATATTGTGACTCATTTGATATTCGATATTTGGAGCTACATTATGAACACTAATGCAAAATTAAGACACTCGCAGATAAACAAAGCTGAGGAAGTTCATGACCACTGGACCTGCCCTGTAAGAAATGCTCAGGCATTCTGCAAGTTAAAATGAAAAGACACTAGACAGTAATTTGAAGGCATATGAGGAAATAAAGATCTCAGTAAGTGTAAACATATACATTGATGCTAAAATCTTCACAAAATACTATCAAACTGAATTCAACAGCATGCTAAAAGAATTATACATCATGACTAAGTGGGATTTATTACTGAATGCAAGGATGGTTCAACATATGAAAATAGATTAATGTAATACACCATATTAACAAAGTGGAGGAGAAAAAAGTTACATGATTATTTCAATTGATGCAGAAAAAGCATTTGGCAAAATTGAACATTCTTTCATTATAAAAAGACTCAACAAGCTGAGGATATATGGAAACAACGTCAACATAATAAAAGCCATATATGAAAAACCCACAGTGGACATCACACTCAATGGTGAAAAACTGAAAGCTTTTCCTCTAATAATAGGAAGAAAGTAAAAATGCGCACTCTCACCCCTCCTATTCTGCATAGTACTGGAAATCCTACTGAGAACAATTAGGCAAGAAAAAGAAATAAAAGGCACCCATATTGGAAAAGAAGTAAAATTATGTCTGTTCATGATACAATCTTATATGTAGAGAACCCTAAAAATTCCACAAAAAAACTCTTAGAGCTAATATATTAATTTAGCAAAAGATCAGGATACAAAGTCAACACACAAAACTCAATCACATTTCTATATGCTAACAATGAACAATCTGAAAAGGAATTTAAGAAAACAGTTTCATTTACAATAGCATCACAAAGAATAAAATACTCAGAAATTAACTTAATCAAGGAGGTAAAAAGTTTGTATGCTGAAAATTGTAAAACATTGCTGAAAGAAATTATAGAAGACATAAGTAAGTAGAAACACTTTCCATGTTCATGGATTAGAAAATTTAATATTGTTAAAGTGTGCTTACTACCAAGAGTGATATACAGATTTTATGCAATCTCTGTAAAAATCCCAATGAAGTTTTTAAAGAAATAGAGAAATCCATCCTAAAATTCATATGGAATCTCAAAGGACCTCAAACAGCCAGAACAATCCTGAAAAAGAGTGGAGTTGGAAAACTCTCCGATTTCAAAACCAATTACTACAAAGCTCTAGTAATCAAAACAGTGTGGTACAAAGACAGACATATAGATCAATGGAATAGAATAGAGAGCCCAGAAATAAACCCTCACATATAAGGACAAATGATTTTCAACAAGGGTGCCAAGGCCATTCAGTGGGGGAAAGGACAGTCTTGTCAGTAA
The DNA here is from genome assembly GCF_009873245.2 of Balaenoptera musculus. Taxonomy (NCBI): domain Eukaryota; kingdom Metazoa; phylum Chordata; class Mammalia; order Artiodactyla; family Balaenopteridae; genus Balaenoptera; species Balaenoptera musculus. The sequence goes on along the minus strand of NC_045789.1, from coordinate 44,074,124 downwards.
ATGGTACTGGTGAAACTAGATATCCACATGCAAAAGAATGAAATTAGACCCTTACCTACCACCATATACAAAAATTAACTCAAAATGGATTAAAGTCATAAATGTAAGAGCTGAAACTATAAAACTCTCAGAAGAAAACATAGGACAAAAGCTTCATGACATGACATTATGGCAGTGAAAATCAGTTTGGCAGTGATTTTTTGGATATGACACTAAAGTCGCAGGCAACAAAAGAAAAAATAGACAAATTGGATTTCATGAAAATTAAACCATTTTTTTCATTAAAAGAGTCTATGAACAGAATTAAAAAGGCAACCTACAGAATGAGAGAAAGTATTTGCAATTCATATATTTGATAAGGGATTAATATCCAGAATATATAGAGAACTCCTAAAACTCAACAACAAAAACCAAACAACCAGATTCAAAAATCAACAGAAGACTTGAATAGACATTTCTCCAAAGAAGATATACAAATGGCCAACAAGCACATGAAAACAAAAACAAAAACAAAAAACCCTCAACATTACTAATTATTAGGGAGATGCAAATCAAAACTGCAGTGAGATACCATCTCACACCATTAGGATGGCTACTATCAATAAAAAAAAAAAAAAAGAAAACCCAGAAAATAACAGATGCTGAGAAGGATGTAGAGAAATTGGACCCATGTGCACTGCTGATGGAAATTAAATGGTATAGGTTCTATAGAAAACAATACGGCAGTTCCAAAAATTTTTTAAATAGAATTACCATACAATCTACCAATGCCACTTCTGAACATATACCCAAAATAACTGAAAGTAGAGTCTCAAAAAAATGTACTTGTACACCTATGATCATAGCAGCATTTTTCACAACAGTTAAAATGTTGAAGCAACCCAAGTGTCTATCAATGGATGAATGGATAAGCAAAATGTTGCATGTATATACAATGCAATATTATTATCCTTAAAAAGGAAAGGAAATTCTGACATATGCCACAAATGGATGAACCTTGAAGATGTGCTAAATGAAATGTCAATCACAAAAGGACAAATATTATATGATTCCTCTTATATGAGGTACCTAGAGTATTGAAAAATCATAGAGACAAAGTAGAATGGTGGTTACCACAGGCTGGAGGGAAGAGGGAATGATATAGAGTTTCCGTTTTGCAAGATGAAAAGAGTTCTGGAGATGGATGATGGTGATGGTTACTTACCAATACGAATATATGTAACACCACTGAACTGTACACTTAAAAGTGGTTAACATAACAAACTTTATGTTATATGTATTTTACAATTTAAAAAAATTGAAAATAAATACAGACACTAAAATGCGTAGTCATCCAGCTATTCCAGAACATGCTTATTTTATTTTTATAGATTGTCATCAAATTTTTTAATTCGTTATAGGATTCACAGTTGTCAAATAATGCATGTGAAGACCATCCAGATTCCCATATCCCAGCATGAAAAGCACTCAAATGAACAAATAATCACAATAAAATACCATGTGTATTATGAAGGGGGCAAATCCGTAGAAAAGTGATCAAGCCTAGTTGAAGGGAAGGATTACCCTCCAGAGGAATGAGGAGAAGATGAGGAGAGATGGATATGTGCTTTGGGCAGAGGAAACATATGTACATAGACCCAGAAGCAAAAGAGAATCTAGCACATACCAGGAATGAAAATGTTCATTATGGCCGGAAATTATGGTAGTAATCCAGGTAAGAGGTGATATAAGCTGGACTAGGGTAATTGCAACAAGAGTGGATACAAGTGGACAATATTCAGGCTGATTAACAAGTGAAAGAGTCAGAAAATGGTGACTACCTATGAGAAGAACAAGGAATTAAGAATGATAATAACAGCTGACTGTTTTTTTTGGCTGTGCCGCACGGCTTGTGGGATGATTTTAATTCCTCAACCAGGGAAAGAACCCTGGCCCACGGCAGTGAAAGCGCGGACTCAATCACTGGACCGCCAGGGAATTCCCAAGAACTGAGTTTTAAAAAAGCTTATCATGGCCCAGGCATTGTATTAAGCACTTTACATAAATCATCTCACTTAATTCTCACAATACTCTATGAGGTATTTACTAATTTAGAAATGCTGGGTAACGTGTGCAGTGTTGCACAGATTGGAAATAGCAGAATTAGGGCTACAATCAAGGACGGTTCACTCCCAAACCCATGCTCATAACCACTATCTAGGCAGTCTCTCGCCAACTGGGTAGAAGGTATGGCCATTTACTGAAGGATAATGGGAGACGGTGTATTGGGGAAGGGGGTCAAGATAATGAAAATATTTTTTAAACACTTTAATGGAAATGGATGTTATATATAATTTATTAGTTTCATGATCTAAATATCAAAAGTTTTACTATTTCTCTTAAGCTAAACAGGTCAAATATTAAAAGCATTTAATAATGAACAGCCAATAGAGAAGTTAATTCTATTTACCCCATTGTTTCTCAGCCTAGCCGCGAGTCAGAATCACCTTTAGCATTTTTATTTTTTTAATTTTTTTAACATCTTTATTGGAGTATAATTACTTTACAATGGTGTGTTAGTTTCTGCTTTATAACGAAGTGAATCAGCTATACATTTACATATATCCCCATATCTCTTCCCTCTTTCATCTCCCTCCCTCCCACCCTCCCACCTTTAGCATTTGTAAAATCAAGGCATATCTGGACTTCACTCCATGGAATAAATATATGAAGATGTATCTGTGTTTTTCTAAAACTTCTCAGAGATGCCAGGGCTGAGAACCGCCATTATATACAATTTATGGCAGTGTTTTTCAAAATGGGAGAGCAAGACTGCTGGCATTAGGAATTCAAGAGTACTTATTAAAAATGCAAATCCTAGGTCCCCTCCCATGCTTCTATATAGGATCTCTGGGAGTGTGGCTCAGAAACTACAGTTTAACTGGCTTCTCAAGAGACAGTTATGGGGCTTCCTTGGTGGCGTAGTGTTTGAGAATCTGCCTGCCAATGCAGGGGACACGGTTTCGAGACCTGGTCTGGGAAGAGCCCACATGCCGTGGAGCAACTAGGCCCGTGAGCCACAATTACTGAGCCTGCGTGTCTGGAGCCTGTGCTCTGCAACAAGAGAGGCCACGATAATGAGAGGCCCGCGCACTGCGATGAAGAGTGACCCCCACTTGTCGCAACTAGAGAAAGCCCTCACACAGAAACGAAGACCCAACACAGCCATAAATAAATAAATAAATAAATAAACCCAAAGTTTAAAAAGAAAAAGAGACAGTTATGTACCATAAATTTTGACAACTAATCGTATGTGGTATTTACCTGCATTCCTATTACAGAGGTATTTTAATAATAAAAGCTATACCATTAATCTTCCAAATGTATAACTATACATTGAGGACATACCATTTTAGCATCTAATAATTCTCTGTTCCTTTTTGTTTACTTTTTAAAAGTATAATACTCCATTTCCAATCATTCCCAAATCAATCACTGTTGTGTGAAAGAGAGAACACAAATCCTTGAATCAGTAGGAACTGGTACTCCATAATGGTGTTCCAAATAATTTTACATGTCAGAACTGTACTATGCCCATTCATAATAAATCTAGGCCACGGCAAGGTTACAGGAGCTGTTTCCAAATAACGCTTCCACAGAAAACGTGTCAGATTTGTTTTTCTGTGTCAGAACAAAGAGCACAATAGGAATGGATTTTTACTCCTCTGATGATTCAAAATATTTGTTGTTTAATGCTAATGGGCTCTGAGTCTCCCCAGGAATTGGCTTCCCATGTGTCTATTAGTTAGGACTGTCATGTACAGTGATGTAGGATGTGCACTGCACAACTCCAGGGGACACCATGCATACATACTATGGTCTATGACGTGCAACATGGTGACAACTCTCAGAGGCAGTAATTAAATCCCAAAGAAATTTTTAAATTCTAAATTAAGTCTTATTTTACTATTTTCTATGGCATCACATTGGGAAATATGTCCTTTACTTGAAATGGTACATGTACATTTAGACTAAAATAGCTCGAAAGTACATTGGTAAATAAAAGTACGACATGTACTCACCAAAGATAAGATCATTGATAATTTGGTTTAAAAAATTATAAAAAACTGTTGTAGCTAGTCAAAAAAATTTCATACAATTTTTCAAAAATATTAAATTTTAAAGTAAAGTTTTAATTTTTACTTAATTTGGCTTTAATTTAAAATATAAAGGTTTAAGATTGTTTATTTTAATCTTGACTGCTTATGTAAACAATAAACTGCTTTTTTAATTCATTCGCAAAGCAATAGTGTTTGTTATCACAAAACCTGAGGCCCCACTTAGAGAATGTGTTTTTCTATTACAGACATATAATGATTAAGTAAATGTTTTTATCAGAGATTCAAATATTAACATTTTCACTTTACATTTACATTAGAAGCAAGAAGATAGTATATCTCAAAATTTCAAGAAATTTGACATAATTATTACCATTTAGAGATACCTAGTTTTAAAAAATTCTTATTCTTAAAAAAAAAATCAGGCATATCTCTTTTACTCTTGATGTTTGCTTTCTTAATCTTCTAAATCCAAGTATTATAAAAGAGTCTAAACCTGAAATATTCATACCTGGAAGAGAGTATTATACTTGAACTTTTGTGAATTTATAGTAATTATGTTTTCTTAACCATATATTTTAATGATATTCTACTTTACTCAATTAGCATGGGATTATGCAAAACAGACTTTGCAGTATTTACTGAACATAGTAACCAAAAGTGGGTCAAATATTTCAGATAATAAAAGGCATAATTTACAAGCCCATAAACCTATTTTATGAAGTACTATCAGTTTAATTTCAGAGTGCTGTAGTGAAGACAAATATATTCATGTTCTTAAACCTGAAAATATATTGAATATTGATAGTTAAAATCAACATTTGCTTATTTGGGAACTGAGAACCCATGAGACCTCCCTAACACTAATCTTGCCCTCCCCAGCTACCTGCTTCATCATTAACTTATAGCATTATCAACAGTTTTGCGAGGAGGGAGAGAAACACCATGTACTGGACCTACTATGTGCCACACAGTGTGTGAGGCAGGTACTTTTAGGAAATCAGGAGGGAAGGAAAAGAGGCAAAACATAAATGAGACAATTTTATTACCACTTGGCAGTTCTAATAAGCTTAATAAGGAAATACATGATATTATTGATTAAAAGTATGTTTAAGGATTTTTCTCTATATTTCATACATCCATTCATTCTCCCCCAATAGTATGACTGCTTGATTATTGGAGATATTTTAATGAATAAATAATTTCAAATGCAAGCAAACAGTGGAACCTACCCTGCATGGAAAACTGTCTACCAGACTGTGCCTATTCTAATGAAGGAAAAAGCTTCCTTGGTAGATGTGAAATAACATGTGGTCTCTCTAGCGTTAACATTACTGATACAGTGATACACAGACAACCCCATATCAACCTTCTCAGTGAATTCCAGGGATTAATTTTTGACCCAGAGTAGAGTAAGAAATGGAAGCCAGCTAAGAACATCCCAAATCAGTGGTATATTAGATAGTAGATAGAAGTGATAAGTTTGCAAGTTCACAGTTAGAGAGGAGTAAAAAGGTAAAGCTCTTTTAGTTATTTCATACGGAAAATAGTTGCTGTTCCCTAACTGTATGTGCATCTAAAGAAGCTCAGTTTTTTGGTTTTCTGGTTTTTCTTTTGTCCTCAGAGTGCATGTATACCCCAGCTCATTCACATTACCTAGCACTCAATAAATATTTTCTGAATGAATGAACTAGTGAGTATTTCTAATTCTCACTTGTGATTGAAGACACTTTGCCAGTGAGCTAGAGGCATCCTGAAGCAACCGGGGGCCAGATGTGCAAGAAAGGCCATAGTCTCCTCATCTGTGAAGTGCCTCCCTTACTTCATGGGTTGCTGTAAACATTATTTGAGACCATAAAGCTCTTTCAGAGAGAGTACCGGGCATCAAATAAGCCCTTAATGGTTGCAAGTATCAATTATGTTGTTACCAGTGCTACAATGGCTGATGCTTCATGTGAAGCCAAAGTGTTTTGGAAGCTCTGAATTTTATGACTAAAAGAATTTTCACTAGTTCTGTGAAAAATGCCATTGGTATTTTGATAGGCATTTCATTGAATCTGTAGATAGCCTTGGGTAGTATGGTCATTTTAACAATATTAATTCTTCCAATCCAAGAACGCGGTATATCATTCCTTCTATTTGTGTCATCTTCAATTTCTTTCATCAATGTCTTGTAGTTTTCTGAGTACAGGTCTTTTACCTCCTTAGGTAGGTTTATTCTTAGGTATTTTATTCTTTTTGATGCGATGGTAAATGAGACTGTTTCCTTAATTTCTCTGCCTGATATTTTCTTGTTAGCATATAGAAATGCAACAGATTTCTGTATATTAATTTTGTATCCTGCAACTTTACTGAATTCATTGATGAGCTCTAGTAGTTTTCTGATGGCCTCTTACAGTTTTACTTCTTCCTTTCCAATTTGGATTCCTTTTATTTCTTTTTCTCCTCTGATTGCCATGGCTAGGACTTCCAAAACTATGTTGAATAAAAGTGGTGAGAGTGGACATCCTTGTCTTATTCCTGATCTTAGAGGAAATGCTTTCAGCTTCTTGTCACTGAGTATGATGTTAGCTGTGGAACATTTTGGATGAGCCTGGAGGCTGTCATCAGTACTTACAGGAGAGACTTGCACCTCTGGACAATGGGCATCCACCTACAGAGAATAATTTCAGAGACTTCAGTGACAGACTGACTCAAATATCTCTGCCATTCTTCTCTCATTTTGGAAATGTGTTCATTAGAACCAAAAATCATTGTTCCTTTAGCCTAAAACTTTATTCCTTTAAAATATAAAAGTTTGGCTAAAGTCTTACATACTGCCTTCTTACTTACTCCTTACTTCTCTTCACTGCCAGCCAATCACTTTTCAAGTTCTGACAATGTCACCTTCAACTATTTATTGAATAGTGCTTCTCAAATTTTAATGTGCATAGAAATCAACTGAGGATTTTGTTAAAATGCAGATTTTGGTAAGACTTAGGGTCAGACATATTTCATAAACTAAATGCAACTTAGTATAGCATCCAGATTAAAAACAAACAAACAAACAAACATTATTACTAGCACTCCAGAAATCAGCTATAGTGGGCTGAATGGTGATCCAAAAGCTATCAAGTCCTAATCCTGGAAACCTGTGAATGTTACCATATATTGTAAACTTTCTGTAGATATAATTATAGTAGATCCTTGAAATGAAACAAAATTGTCCTGAATTAAGCAAGCAGCCTCTAAATGCCATCACAAGTGTTATAAGAGAGAGATGGAGGGATTAGACACACACAAAGAAGGCCATGTGAAGACAGAGGCAGAGATTGGAGTGATGTAGTCACAAGCCAAGGAATTTAGTCACAAGAAGTTTAAAGAGGCAAGGAGCAGATTCTCCCCCTAGAGCCTCCAGAGGAAGTGAAGACCTGCCGACACCTTTATTTGGGACTTAACAGCTTCCAGAACTGAGATTGAATTAAACATCTGTTGCTTTCAGCCACCAAGTCTATGGTAATTTTCATAGCCGCAAGAGGGAAATAAATATACCAGCTTTAATTCTTTTTTAAATGAAATATCTCTCATCCTTTGGTGCCATTAAGACTCATATACTTTTCTTAGAACACTTTTTAGGGAACCTGAACGAAATGAGTGAAAAGTCCCTGTCTGATATCTTCATATTACTGAATGACATAACTTGCTCATTTTTTTTCCATTTTACTTTTCAATTTCAGATACAGTTACATATTTATTCATATCCCTCTCTTCCAACGAGCCTACCCTGATTATCCCAGTCCGCAGTGATATGGTTCTTCCAAAGATTTAAACTGTTTCTTGGGTATATTGTTCATTTGGTACATGTGAGCTGCCTTGAATTATGCATTACTTTTTCTATGGATAAACATTTTCTTCCAAATGAATTGTGAACTACTTGGTGGCAAATGATATTCATTATGTTTCTTCATATTCCTCTTGTGCTTATCATACTGTTCTGCCCATTGTAGGTAATTATAGCACATTTGTTCGTTGGTCAGCAGTATCACATCCCCATCCTCATCATCATTATCAGCATCATCAGTAAGCATTTACTGAGAAAATGACAAGTCATTGTCTAGAACAGCAAAGAATGTCCTCAGAAATGCTTAACACATGTTTTTCTTGCATCATACACAGGAAAGGAAATACTGTCTTGTACTGGTGAATTCATGGGCCAGTTATGAGCACAAAAAGGCTGTGTGATCTAATGAACATTTTAAGGGATTAAAAAAAAATCAGGAGATCTGCCTCCTGCTCCTTCAGGCCTTCACTAGCAGACTAACTCTAGGCAAGCTAAGTTATCTTGGCCATTGTGCTGTTTCCTCATCCTGCAAAATTGCCCCTGTAGCAATTTCTTTCCTATATATACCACTAGGCTAAACTGTGGGTATATTTAAAAATTAGAAGATAATTTATTTTAAAAAGATATTTCTCATAAAAACCAAATTCTCTTTCATTGTCATCTTAAAATCACATTCTCAAATGGGAATTCCCAAGGGGATAAATGGTTTTTAAAAGACATTCTCTGTGGAATTCCCATTTTAAAAATCCCATGAATGTGTTTCAAGGTAATAAAAGCCCCTCCTCTGCTCTGTGGCTCCACACTAGAGCAGTTTACTTGCCTTCCTTGCTTCTGAGAGCTTGAAGTTTCTGGAAACGTCCAAGAAATGATCAAGGTCCCAGCAAGGAAAACCCCAGCCCATGCTGAAGCCTAATTTATCTGAAGTGTTATTGTTGTACCCACTCTACAGATTGTACTTATTCTACAGATGACGACACTGCCTTACAGGATTGTTGTGAGTTGCAAACGAGTAAATTTTTGTGAAAACCATTATGCAAAGACATTGTTTTTAGGTGCTTAACTCAGGAAAATTGAAAAAGTTCATCTATTAATCTATCTGCTTTGCTGATGTTAATAACTTCATGTTTATTAAAAATTCACAAATCAGACATTTCAGATTTGAGTGATCCACATTCAAATTCATGTTTCTCATAATCAAAATATGTGATTTGAACTAGATGCTGTATGTTATGCTTTAATCTTCATTAATAAATAGCATCAACTGGGCTTCCCTGGTGGTGCAGTGGTTGAGAATCTGCCTGCTAATGCAGGGGACACGGGTTCGAGCCCTGGTCTGGGAAGATCCCACATGCCGCAGAGCAGCTAGGCCCATGAGCCACAATTACTGAGCCTGCACGTCTTGAGCCTGTGCTCCGTAGCGGGAGAGGCCACGAAAGTGAGAGGCCCGTGCACCGCGATGAAGAGTGGCCCCCGCTTGCCACAACTAGAGAAAGCCCTCGCACAGAAACGAAGACCCAACACAGCCATAAATAAAATTAATTAATTAATTAATTTTAAAAAAATAAAAAATAAATAAATAAATAAATAGCATCAACTATTTCTATGGCTATGACTATCAAAAATGTTTACATGTTTGATAGCCTTAAAGTGCCTAAACAAATCATGCAGACAGAAAGGACTTGGATGACTTGATATTTTAAAATGATGTAAATATAAGCAGACAAGTTGGTATTTTGTTTTAAAAGTAGATGCTGTTGGGTTATTTTGGCATAATTATCATGGTTAAAAACAAAAGTATTTTAAATGGGCAGATAACAAAGATAAACACACATTTATTATTTTTTTAATCTTGAGATCACAATGTTGTATTTGCACATTACCCTTAAACCACATCCTGCATGTTTTGAATTTCAGAGAGTTTAGGATTAAGGACAGTTCTTTTTATCTTATGCTTATTCTCAGAGTTTGTTTTGATTTTTTTTCCCTAGCATGATACATAAGAGTTTTAAGTTCTTTAAAGATCCTCTGGACTTATGAGCAAAGGAAGAAGAGGATCAAGATGATCTGATTTTTATTTAATACTTATTAAGCATACAAGTTATTCCAGAATTTTTGGAAAACACCAAACTAAAATAGCCTCTGAAAAAATGTTTACCTCTTAGATTTTTAGATTCAGATGTCTAATCATTCCTGCCACTTTCCTTTTACATATGAGGAAAATAAGTCACAAAATGCTTAAGTTGCTTATCTCTGGTCATATAGCTGGTTAAAGGCAGAAATTAGAAGAGCCCCTGATGTTTTCCCTCCTACCCAGTCTAGACTCTTTCCACTATCCCAAACTGCCACTCATGACAACTAAATGTTTCCAAGAAGGATAAATATGTCATTATACATTAGAATGGAGGAAGATTGATGGCAAAGATGGTGTCCTGTTCATCCATGTGCCTAGCACACAAGAACAATAAACACTTTATAAACATACACTGAATAGTGGAGCTGCTGACCAGTGCTCATTTTGCTCTATCACATAGCAGTGGAATGAGTGCATCGTCTTTGGCTGAGGTAGGCATCTTAATTGAAGCCTAGCTGTTCAGTTAGCCTCGATTTTGTGGTCTCATTGGCAATAAAGGTCACAAACTCTTCCTCTCTAGAAGGAAATAACCTCTAGAGCACTGGTCTTGAAGATCTTAATGCTCAAAGTGACCATACAAACGTCCCTGTGCAAATAACATTTTACAACGCCCCCAAGTTGATGTTCCAACACAGTCCCTGACTGTATTGTTCTGCTGCCCAGATGAGCAGACAAATCCACACAGGTTCAGAAATTCCTATTATAATATACTCCTTAAACAAGATTTTTAGAAACCAAGAAAGTAATTAAAATATTACAAAATTATGCTTGGTAATGTAAGGCACATCTAAGGTAGTATTACAGTTATATTTCAGTCTGAATCCAAAAAATTATATTTGATCCCCAGACAACTAAAACTTGTATGACAACAAACTTCCCCAATAGAATGCTAAGATAATAATCCAGGCACGTGGGTACCGTCTTTTAAAATGAGACTTTTGTCCCAAATCCCATGATGAGTGAAACTAAACCACACGAAGGATGCCTTTCTGTCTGTACTAGATTTTGTCCGAAGTGACCCAAGACACTTGAAATAGACTAAGAGGAACTTCTTGTCTCCTTTTCACCCAAGCTGTCTTCTGTAATTCTTTGTTTACCAGGCTAATGAGAAAATCTTGGCAAGAAAACAAGCCAGAGCAAACTCTTGGCTTCTAATTCTAGCTCTGTCACATATAGCTATAACTTGGGGAAATTACTTCTCTCAAGTCACAGTTTTCTAATCAGTAAAGTGGAGGTGATAAGTGTGCTTGTTTAAGTGAGTTCATTGTGAGTACTAGATGAAATAATGCATGTGAAGTGTTTAGCACAGTGCATGGCCCAGTCTACACAGTGCATGACCCAGTTTGATCGTTTAATAAATATTAGATTTTAATAACAATAGCCGAAGCTTGGATGTGAGCTTAAATGGGATGTGGGAAGAGGATGCCTTTCAGCCACCTATAATCTTAGACTCAGGGTCACCTCGGGCACCTCAATAACAGTTGCCCTTTCACGTGATTCAGCCTAAGTCCTTAGGCTATGACACCAGGTATTGCCAACAGAACTTCTGAGTAATCATGAACGTTCACTAGCCTTAAGTTTTCATTTCCTTCAGACTCTTTGCAGGAGTGGGTAGTGGATAGGGTTTGAGGGTCTGGGGTATTCTTGCTAAATCCAATCTTACTATCGTTTCTTCAACAGTAATGTAAGTTAAATGCCAATTTACTGCCTAAAACATGACTAAATAGAATTTATGGCTGTTGTGTTCATACAGGTTGCAGCGGCCTTCTAGTCCTGAAGGTTGGGACAAAGTTTTATACATCTCAGTTGTCTTTTCTGTTCCATCCTCAATTCTTATCACAGCACCGTCTGCTCCAGCCCATACTTTCTTCTCCAGGAGACCTTTTAAATTCTCCAGCGACGTCTTTAAATTAAAACTCATGGTACTCTGTTACATGAAACTACTCAGTGACTTCCTATTGCATTTTTTTCCCATCTTTATTGGAGTATAATTGCTTTACAGTGGTGTGTTAGTTTCTGCTGTATAACAAAGTGAATCAGCTATATGTATGCATATATCCCCATATCCCCTCCCTCTTGAGCCTCCCTCCCACCCTCTCTATCCCACCATCTATCTAGGTCGTCACAAAGCACCGAGTTCATCTCCCTGTGCTATGCAGCTGCTTCCCACTAGCTATCTATTTTACATTTGGTATTGTCTATATGTCAGTGCTACTCTCTCACTTCGTCCCAGCCTCCCCAGTGAGGTGGATGGACCTAGAGTCTGTCATACAGAGTGAAGTAAGTCAGAATGAGCAAAAGAAATACCGTATGCTAACGCATATATGTGGAATCTAGAAAAATGGTACTGATGAACCTAGTGGCAGGGCAGGAATAAAGACGCAGACCTATCGCATTTAAATCAAATTGAAAACCATTCTTAGAGCCCACTTAGCCTACAAAATTTGGGTCCTACTTAATCCTAAAATTTATCTCATGTCATCCCTTCCCCACCCACTTCTCTGTTCTCACAGTAATCCAGACACAATGACCTTCTTTCTATTTTTTTGAACAAGCCAGGCGATTTCCTGTAAGAGGACCATTGCATTTGCTATTCCTTCTGCCTGGTATATTATTACCTAGCATCTTCCCATGGCTTTTTTATTATTCAAGTTTCAGTTAAAACATTTCCTTCTCAGAGAGGCCTGATTCAACCTCACTATCTAAAGTAGCTAGGTCCTTTCCAATTAATATCAACTTCATTGTTCTCACAGCACAGTATCTATACCTACAATTATTTGTTTACATATTTATGATTCTTCTTTCTCTACTGAAAAGCATTGTAGTGAGAGCAGGGACCTTATCTTATTCACCATTTATTATCAGTGTTTAGAACAGTGATTTGCTTATGGAGTCTCAATAAATATTCATTAAACATGAGAATGAATGAATGAATGACCTGAAATCTTTCTTTGGTAGTAGTCTCGTCTCCACTGACTCCCCGTCGCATACCTCTGAAATGTATTCAGCATTGAGTAATATTGCTTAGGACTTTGCTACTTTTATATCAGTTAGCTTTTACCTAATCCCTTTAACTCTCCGCATCAGGGGTCCCCAATCCCCTGGCCTGTTAGGAACCGGGCCGCACAGCAGGAGGTGAGCAGTGGGTGAGTGAGCAAAGCTTCATCTGCCGCCCCCCATCGCTCGCTTGCTTTACCGCCTGGACCATCCCCCCCATCGCTCGCATTACTGCCCGAACCATTGCTCGTGTTACCGCCTGAACCACCCTGCCTCCCACCATCCGTGGAAAAATTGTCTTCCACAAAACCGGTCCCTGGTGCCAAAAAGGTTGGGGACCGCTGGTCCACATGGTCACCCTGCATTTCACATTCCAGGTAATGCTGCACAGGCTTCCTTTGTTCATTTGCTTACTGATTGCTGGGTGGGGCACCATCACCTCTCTGGGGGCTGAGGACGGAGAGGTGGACACTTACTAAGCCCTTGGATAAGCCCTTGTTTCCTCCAGAAGGTACTCACTTCCAGGCAATGTTGATTGACAATATCCTTTAGACCATGCACAATCTTGTATAGAAGGCAAAGTATGGCAGTGTGAGTTTTTACAATCCCACCATGTTCCTAATTTATACATAGGGTTGAGGACATCTTACTAGAGAATGTGCTCATTGTCATAGCAACAATTTACAACTAATTTTGAGACATTCTTCCATGCTTTCTGGGATGTAGTGTGGTGTTGGAGAGAGCAAAGACTTGAGTTTGGAAACCTTCATTCAGAGTTCCAACTCGGCCATTTACTAGCTCTGAGTCCTTGGGCAAAATATAATATTTTTCTTATGTGATTAAAAAAATGAAAATAGAAATGCCTAACTTACTTAGTAGAAATGCAAGTAAAGCCCCTGTCACATAGAGGACTATCAATAAATTGTGACTCTTATACTTCTCACCACCAAGTGTGCATATGACCCATGCCCATTTTGAGGTTAACGTTTGGAAAGTGGGTAGAAGAAAGATATTTTTCTTCTCTCTTTTGTTCAGTTATGCCTTTAATCAATGAACATTATCATATGTCTTCTCTGTGCTGGGCATGAGGCTTGACTGTGGAGGAACAAAGGTACATGATGGTAACATCCCTGTTCACAAGCAGTTTACAGTCTAACAGGGGGACAGTCAAGAGACCAATAAGATACAGTATGATAGTTGAGAGGAGAGCTAAGAAATGGGTTCTGTGGGGATACTACATAGGGGCAGGGGCGTGGGTCCACAAAATCCTTCAAGAAAATGAGTTCTAAGAATAAGAGAAAATGCCCAGATGGTAAAGGAGAAGAAGTTCCTTCCAGATTTCCATATGGAGAAGTTGCCTGTCTTCTTCATTAGACTGTGAACTCCATGAGGTCAGGTTCTTATTTTGTTCAGTATTGTATCTCCAGCACCTAGGACAGCGCCCGGTGCACACTGGTCTTTCAATAAGTATATTTGAATGAACCCCTCCAAAGCAAAATATGATTAACTCTGTTCAGAAGCCTATATTAAAAGATATAGATGAGTTTTTTAACTTCGAATTGTATGGAGACAATGAAAAAAATTTTTGAGGTTGACAGAATCCAGTCTATAATGAGAATGATAAATAATTTACTACACATTCATATTCAATGAATTATAAAACCTCACTATATAATGAGTTCAGGTATCAATTTATAGTTTCTCCTCACTAAGGAAGTGGTTTTAACCCACAACTAGTCTTGTTAATTGAAGAGACTATGTTCTGGCTTTGTCATATCTTCATTGTCAGGATGCAGTTATCCCACTGGGATGACCACGTTCTGTCAGCCTCTCTTATTTCTGATTTCTCAGTCTTTGATCATGCCTGAAGCCCTTTGATCCAAACCAATAACACCATGCAAAATTCTAAGTGCCCATCAGCTTGCTAAAAAGAATCTATATGTGATGTCATAGTCATTTTTCTCTTATTCCCAGATTGTCTCTTATTCTCCTAAACAATTGTATTATCCCTGCAAAATGAATGTTCCATCAATGTTAATGGTGGAAAGGAAGTAAAAATCCCTTTGTTCATAAGAATCACTTTGTTTTTGGAATCTGAATTGAAAATGAAACCTCCCTTCCTGCCTGCCACCCCACGAGCATAGCAGAGGCTTCCAGCATTATCACTAACTATTCCACATACGTTGGTTTTGTTTCTTCATAGCCTCTTCCATTCTTCTCTCCACCATACTCTCTACCTAGGGAGGCTGCTTCTATGGGGTACACGCATGATATCAGGGATCTGGACCCAGTTAGATTTGGCCAATATGAGGCTCCAGCAGGAAGGTATTTATTCCCTTGATCCTCCTTCTGTGAGATTACCTACAGCTATCTATGTCCTTTGACATCCGTTATCTGCTCTTCTCCAGCATGCTCTCAGCCTGTGCATCTCTCCTTCCCTCTTGGGTTCTGATAAACTCTCCCACTTGGGGATGAGGGAGAGGCCTGTGGTAGGGATAGTGTCAATTTCAGTACTAGTATCCCTGGCTCCATGCAGTATCCCTTTTGATGACCCTATATGCCATCCATTAATCCCTGCGTACATACACAAATGTTGCCATTGTTTTCTGTTGGAATTCTGACTGACACACTAACCATATAAGCCTGGGCCCTAGCGTCTCCTCTTGCTTTAGTCTTCTTATCTGTAAAATAGGATTAATAATGTTACCTACATTATGGGACTTGTGTTAGGATTAAATGAGAGAAATTTTGGCACTTAGTAAACACTCTTTAAAAGTTAGCTCTTAGCACTAGTATTATTTTGTTACGTGGTGACACTTTCTGTGAAGCATGAGTAAGTAAATAGCACGAGGGCAGTTTATCTTGTTGGGCTTTGTTTAATCACCTCAAATCCAAAACCATGTTGGTTATACACCTTCTTTGAACCAAGGGCCAGGGGAGATATTAAGCATACAAAGTTAGATAAAGATATAGTCTCCAGTCTCCAAGGACCTTGAACACTACAATATAAAATAGTAAGTGCAAAAAGAAAAATATTTTTAAAACTGTTATGGGAGCTCAAGTAACAAGCAGAGGAAATTCCCAAGATGCTTCTATTTTCAGAGGGAAAAATCATTGAATGTGAGGGGAAAAAAGGGGTATTGTTGAAAGTTTGAGGAGAGAAGATATAATAAAATGAGAGTGTGGGAGAGAGGAAGAGCTTATCATAGACAATTATTATGCAAGTGTCATAGGTCCAAAGGAGTTTATGGTCATTAATATTTGTGAGAAGAGTCATTATAGTTTTATTTTTTTCTTGCCAAACTCAGTCATAGCTATGCAAAAACAATAAAAGGAAAGTTGAGTCGAAACCATACTGGAATTTTTCCAATGAGTGTAACAGGATATGTGCAAGGAATTTGAAGAGATATGCAAGTGAACAATTATGATGCTCTACCATGGAATCTTAGCTGTATAAAGCGGAAAGCAAGTGTATAAAGAGGGTAGTAAACATTGAAACATGGTAGTTTAATGGATCAGCAGTTCCAAAGATCTGATAGGGCTTCCAGATTATGTGAGCTAGAAAAAGAGGAGGTGGAGGTTCAGAGAGTGGTATGTTTGGAGAAAAGATTTTGGAATCGTGTGGTTAAAGAAGAGTAGACATTCATTATAGAAAATTTAGAAAATATCGTGCTATAGAAAGACATATACACTATACGCATACACATTTGTGTGTAAGGGTGTGTTTCTGAAGTTATTACTTTCCATTATCCATCTATCACTGTACCAATGATATAAGATTTAATTATTGTAACTTCATATCTAATAATGCAAGTTCTGCTGTTTATTCTTCCTTTTCAAAATTATCTTAGATAATGTTAGCCACAATCTTCAAGGTAAAATTCTAAGGAATCAAAAGTACCCCATTGGTGTTTTGCTTAAAATTTTAATACATTTATTTTATAATAATGTATTTCCTTCAGCAATGTAGCCTCTTTGTTTAGTTTTTATGTTATTTTAGAAAAGTTTTTCATAAAAAATGTTTGGAAGAATGTTATAATTTTTAAAAAGCATAATGCAAATAAAGATTGCATGAACAATAGCTAATAGGTTATTTCTAGTGTGAAACCAAGCTATTATTTTTTTGTATAGATATTTTGTACTGGTTTCAGTTAGCTGTCTCTGATTTTCTAAGTAAATTATCAGTCTGTATACAAATATGATATTTTTTCTCCTTTCCAGTATTTAGAGCTTATGTATACTTTTAATATTATTTTCATTCATTAAAATTTCCAGAACGTTTTGGATACTAACTGTGAGATCAGACGTTCCTAAGTTCTTAACCTCACTGGTAATGCAAAGAAAAACCTTTTTAAATATGGACATTTTTGTAAGCTGGGAGAGAAAAAAAATTAATCAAGTCAATGATTCCCTTCAGAAATCAAATCTCCAACTGTCGAAAAATGAGCAAAACTCTTAGGTTCTTTATGGTAAATACTTATAGATTGCAAAAAATAGCCACCATTCTTCACTTTGTCTTTTATCCATGCCCCTTTGCAATGACACTTGGCAAGTGCTCCCATCAAGAAGAGAAGTCACTCTGCCTGCCTCTTGAATCTCAGGTGGCTTGTGGCCTGCTTTGTGCAACAGGAGGTGGAAGGAAAAGTCTGCTGGTTCTGAGAATAAGCCTCCAACAGGGAGGACAAAAGCTGTCTTTCACATAACCCTGAGAAGTGTGTGAATAGTGAAAAGATATGTCTAATTGCAAATGAATAAGAAGATATAGAATTTTGAAATAATTATCAGCATAAAAAATTCATAAAATAACTTGTATCAGAGAAATTTATAATGACAGACCTTTTGAAATGTTAGAAAACAATTGTTTGTCCAAACTTAGGCTCCATTTGCAAAATCATTTCTCTTCCAAAACTAAACAATTCCCCAAAACTAATGATTCATAAAGGCATTCCAGAGTCTTAAAATTCTAGGAGATAAAATTATTTCTTCATTTGTCTTTATCAGGGGGCATGCTGACAGTCTCAGGGGGGAGTCACCAGTACTTAGCTTGTCTGACAGCTTTCATACCCTGAAATGGATGTTTCAGTTTTTGTGCAGCAACATACTGCTTAGTACGCTTTTTGTTTAACTGACTTTGGCTTCACGGTTGAAAAAGTCCCATTTCGATGTATCAGGTTTATGCCTCCTCATTAGTGTTTGGCAAGAGAAATCAGGCAACACATGTACTCAACTCGTAACAAGTTTATGAATTTGTATTTTAATCCACTTCTGGGAAAAGACAAGCGGCCAGAGATCCAAATGATATATTAATGGTCTAAATTGTACTTTAATTCATCTTTTCCCAACACATGAGAAGTAATGAGGACCTAACTAAGCATTCCATAAGTCTTTTGATTCACACTTGAGGTCACAGACCATCTCAGTAAAATCTCAGGTTCCACATGCTCCTTGGTGTCTGACCCCCCACTTCAATATCAGGAATGCCTGTATCTTGATATTGATCAATAGCTTGTTCTTGTGTTTTCATTGTTGTTTTTGTTACTTAAAAAAAATTTGTGTCTTTTGCTTAGGTTGCAAATAAATGTAGACCGTTATTCATGGTTTCAAATGAGTATCATTTGATTTACTGAAATACTTGTGTTGGTTGTAACTTTAATTATTCTAGAAAAGATTAAAGGGCCTTATCTAAGGACAATGAGCATTTTGGAAGTTTTCCTTTTACAAACATAACATCATCATTTAGAAGAGCCCTTCGATATATAAAGTATAGAGTTTTCATGTGTCTTTTGGGAAATTAACTGTGATTAAAAAATTATTAGAATGAATAAGACCATATATTGTATGATTCCATTTATATGAAAAAAAAATCCAGAAAAGGAAAGTCTATAGAGATACAAATTAGATTAGTGATTGCCTGGGACTGGGGGTGGGAACAGGGATAACTGCAAATGGGCACAAGGGATCTCTTTGGGGTGATGAAAATATTCTAAAGCTACATTGTGTTGCACAGCTCTAGAAATGTACTAAAAGTCATTGAATTATACACTTAAAACTTCAGGATGAATTTTATGTTACGTAAACTATACCTCAATAAAGCTATTATATTTTTTAAAAGAAAAAGAAAGGTTAGTAGAGGAGTTTAAAACAATTATTTATAACGTTTTCTAATTCCTATTGAAACGACAGAGATATCCAAATAAGAAAGCTTTCAATTACTAAAATATGTCACTCTCAAGCTGAAATAAACCTGATTCTTCAAAGGGGCTCCGTTAACCTATTATATCCATTCTGGATGCCAGAATCATGATTTTACTGTCAATTAGGCCCATCCTGTATAATACCTGGGAAGATTGTTTAAATTTTAACTTCAAAATACATCCAAAGTTTTAACTGAGGATGACTAAATTTAACAAATGAATTGAACCATGTACTGCAACCTAAACATAATACAATACTTAGGTAATGGAATTCTGATATGATCGTTCCATTTCCTTATCCCAAAGGAATTGACAAAACTCTTAACACAGTATAACTACAATAGTGACAATATAGTAAATTTTTTTTTAAGCAATAGGTAATATTTACTGAGGTTTTATCATGTACTAGGCATTGTTATGTGCTTAGCAAAAATAGTCTTATTTAATTCACACAACAACCCTAAGAGGCAGGTGTTATGACCGTTTTGTAATAGAGGAAACTGAATCTTAAAAAGGATAACTAACTTACCAATGTCACAAAGTAAGTAGGTGGCAGGGTCAGCATTTGGATCCAGGTCTGTGTGTCCACTGCATGGTGGTTAGGAGCATGGGCTTCATGGGAAGTAGGTGTGTGAGTGTGTGTGCCCCACTCTCTAGCTGCATGTCCTTTGGGAGGTTCCTCAAACTCTCAATGCTTTGAGGTCCTACATTTATAAAATGAGGATAATAATGCTATCTAGCCATTATATATATATTTTAGAGAATTAAATAAGATGATAAATATAAAGCTAATATTTTGCTCAAAACATAGTGGGTTCTTAATAGATGATAGATAGTAGTATTAATGGTAGGAGTAATTAGTATTCATGTTGGAGGAAAATACACATTTTATAAATGAACACATTAAACTAATTAATCAAGAGCATTAGTTAACTTCATTCTAATTCTCTAACTACCTCTCACCTCTTCTATCTCACTGTTTTTCTACTACCCTACACTGTGCTTTTTTTAAAAATTAATTAATTAATTAATTTATTTATTTTTGGCTGTGTTGGGTCTTCGTTGCTGCGTGCGGTCTTTCTCTAGTTGCAGCGAGCGAGGAGCTACTCTTCGCTGCGGTGCGTGGGCTTCTCATTGCGGTGGCTCATCTTTGTTGCAGAGCACGGGCTCTAGGCACACAGGCTTCAGTAGTCGTGGCATGTGGACTCAGTAGTTATGACTTGCGGGCTCTAGAGCGCAGGCTCAGAAGTTGTGGCACACGGGCTTAGTTGCTCTAAGCATGTGGGATCTTCCCGGACCGGGGGTCGAGCCCATATCCCCTGCATTGGCAGGCAGATTCTTAACCACTGCGCCACCAGGGAAGTCCCTACACTGTGCTTTTTTTTTTTTTAATTTATTTTTGGCTGTGTTGGCTCTTCGTTTCTGTGCGAGGGCTTTCTCTAGTTGCGGCAAGCGGGGGCCGCTCTTCATCGCAGTGAGCGGGCCTGTCACTATCGTGACCTCTCTTGTTGCAGAGCATAGGCTCCAGACACGCAGGCTCAGTAGTTGTGGCTCACGGGCCCAGTTGCTCAGCGGCATATGGGATCTTCCCAGACGAGGGCTCGAACCCGTGTCCCCTGCATTGGCAGGTGGATTCTCAACCACTGCACCACCAGGGAAGCCCCACTGTGCTTTTTTAATGATGCATTTCTAAAGTTAAATTTGTAATTTCCTGACTATCACCAATTACTACTATACATCAACAGTTCTAATCAGATTTTTTAAATAATTTCATAAAGCATGTTGTTCATTAGGAAGATTTTTCATTTTAGCAATTTTTTTTTAATTTTACTAAAAAGTTTTTTTAAAAATATACTTTTACACATATGTAACCATACTTGGAAAGATATGAATAAAGTAATTTTCATTTGATCTGTACACATTTTTGTGAAAACAGCTCCTTCTGATTATTTTCCTAGGTCTAAAATTATATAAATTTTAGTTGAACATTTTGTTTTTATTGAAAATAAAAGGAATCATTGATGCAATGATCACCAGAATTCCTGTTGGGAAAGAAACAGTATTTGCATGTTGTTTACAAATTGGGTCAATAGGGCAGAAGGTAAGGCTTTGATAGCACCTAAATGTGAATTTAGCAGTTTCATGCAAGACAAAAGGAAGAGATTATTCTGTTACTCTGTAGAGTGGAAAGACAAACAGGTAGAAGGGAGAGGTTGCAAGAAGACTTAACCACAATGTTATATCAGCTTCAGGTGTACCACATAGTAATTCCATATTTTTTTTTAACATTTATTTATTTATTTATGGCTGTGTTGGGTCTTCATTTCTGTGCGAGGGCTTTCTCCAGTTGTGGCAAGTGGGGGCCACTCTTCATCACGGTGCGCGGGCCTCTCATTATCGCGGCCTCTCCCGTTGCGGAGCACAGGCTCCAGACGCGCAGGCTCAGCAATTGTGGCTCACGGGCCCAGTTGCTCCGCGGCACGTGGGATCCTCCCAAACCAGGGCTCGAACCCGTGACCCCTGCATTGGCAGGCAGACTCTCAACCACTGCGCCACCAGGGAAGCCAGTAATTCCATATTTTTATAGATTATACTCCATACAAAGTCATAACAAAACATTGACTATGTTCCCTGTGCTGTATATTACATCCTTGTAATTTATTTATTTTATACCTAGTGGTTTATACTTCTTAATCCCCTTCATCTATTTTGCCCCTCCCCCACCCCACTCCCCTCTGGTAACCACTAGTTTATTCTCTGTATCTGTGAGTCTGTTTCTGGTTTTTGTTATATTTGTTTTATTTTTTAGATTTCACATGTAAGTGAAAATATACAGAATCAGTCAGCTATACTTCAATAAAAAAGAAAAAGAAAGAGGAGGCTTAACTAACTAAATGCTTAGGTCCAAGCAGGGTTTTGGCCTCTTGTTTATTTTGGTGTGTTTTGTTTTGTTTTGGGGGGGTGTTCAGTTTGGTTTGATGTAGAGACTTGCTGGATTTTGCAGGAACCTACTTAAGGCCATAGGACTTATGAATATAGAGAGGCATTAAGAGTTTGAACAACCCACCGAAAGACACATAGCGAACATGGCGGGAATCACACTTATACCCAGTTTGGCCTTACTTGAAGTTATCTAGCTTCAGAAAACCCCAAAATCTCAGGATTCACAAAAATCACAGAGCAGGCACTTAACTCTCACAAGACTAGAGAAGTGAGATTTGAAATTTATTCAGATTTCCATGGACAGAGGGCTTTAACACACATGGGAAGGATATATATATAATAATGTAAAATAGTGAAATTATGGTCAAATATATATCATTTTAGACAATCAGTCATTTTATCCACAAGAACATTAAAGACTAAAGATGTTTAGGTACTTGACTAAGTTAAAAACTGAACAGTCAAGCTTGTATTTTTTAATTCTTTACAATCTATATTTATTCTATAATATTTAAGTATTTATTCTCTTGGATCTAGAACTTAATGAGAGAGATAAATTTACCACAGTGATGATGACATTCTACAGTTCTATCAATTTTTGCTTTAGATATTTTAAGGCTATCTTTTCAAAGCTTCATTCAAGTTTAGAATTATTATCTTTCTGTAAATGGAATCTTTCATCATTATCTGGTGACTGTCCATCTCCAGTAATGCTTTTTGCCTTAAAGTCCATTTTGCCTAATACTAATATGCCAATACCAGCTCTCTTTTGGATAGGAACTTTCTTATGTGTATTCTTTGATTATTTAATTTTCAACCTTATATTTTACTTCATATTTTTGTATTCACTCTAATAATCTTTGTCTTTTAACTTAAACATTTGGCCATTTACATTTATTGTAATTACTTAATTATTTTAATTTATTATTATTGTATTAATTTGCTAGAGCTGCCATTACAAAATACCATAGACTGGGTAGCTTAAATAACAGAAATTTATTTTGTCATAGTTCTCAAGGCTAGAAGTCCAAAACAGATCAAAGTGTTGGCAGATTTGGTTTCTTCTGAGGCCTTTCTCCTGGCTTGCAGATGATCCCTCTCACTGTGTCTTCACATGGTCTTTTCTCCGTGCACACAACCCCCAAATGTCTCTCTATGTGTCCAAATTTCCTCTTCTTATAAAGTCAGATTGCATTAGGGCCTACCCTAATGGGCTCATTTTTATTTAATTAACTCTTTAAAGGTCCTTTGTCTAAAACATTCTCTGAGGTACTCAGAGTTAGGTTTCAACATATGGATTCTGAGGGAACACAATACAGCCCATAATACTATTATTACATTTGTGTATTTTACTTGTCCTGCCTCTTCCAAATTTTTCCTCTTCCTTCTTGCCTTCAGTTTCATTGATTGATTGCTTTTTCCTCACTTTGTTTTATCCTCTAATAATTTAAAGATGATATACACTATCTCCTGTTGTGACCCAAATTTATACATACATATTTAGCAAATTCTAAAATTAATCAGTATAGCTGCCCTCATTCTAAAAAATTTAGACACTCCAACTTTAACTCTGACAACTTTCTCCAAACATACATTTATATAAAAAATTTTAGGCATACTGTTATTTTTATTACAGAAGATACTGTTACTATTTAACACAGTCAACAATTTTTTATATTTACCTATATATTTATAATATTTGATTATATTCCTTATCTATTCTATTTTTTCTTATTATTCTACTCTTTATCTCTAACTTGCCAGCTGGAGTCACATTCTTTTGCCTGAAGTACGTCCTGCAGAATTTCTTTGAGCAAGAGGCTGTTGTTAGCCAAGTCTCTTATTTATTCATTTATTTATTTATTTATTTATTTAGTCTAAAAAATCTATATATTGTTCACCATAAAAGTGTTTTCTCTAGATGTAACTCTGGAATGATTCTTCTTCTTTTCTCTGAACACAGTGGAGATATTTTTTCATCCTTTTTTTGTTTCTCAGCTTTATGTTGCTGCAATATGTCCTGTTAGTCTCTCTATCTGAAAGACTGGATTTTGTTTCCTGTCACCCCCACCTGACATAATCATGAAATCTTTGCTGAGATTCTCTAAGGTTGGGCAATACCTGGATGACTTTAGGGTTCTGCTTTCCTCTCTGGGCTCCTGCTTTCATTTATTTTTTGGACTCTGAGTATTCATCATTTTCTTGCCAGTGTCTCAATGCATGTTACAAGTTATTTTTTAGATTTTATCCAGATTTCGTATTTGTTTTCAGCAGGAAGGTCAGTTACAATATCTGATATGCTATTCTGCTGGAAGAATAAGGCTGGTCCATCTCTCATTTACAGAGAGAAAGACAGAGAAACAGAGACAAAAGCAGAGACAGACAGAGACAGAGGAGCTTTCTTTTCTGTTAATAGAGTTCCATTTTGAAAGTAAAGGACTTATTTTGGATCTTTCTCCCCCTCTCTGTCCCTGCCTGATTTGCCTTACATCTGGAGCAGCCTTGATTGAATAAAGATTACAAGCACCTTTCGTATTACATATGAAATATGTATAGCTCATGGCCTTGTTTAAGTAGGGACAGTAAAGTTAGTTATTGGTTTAGTTGTGTGAGAGTCTCAAGAAGTCTAAGTTACTATCCATTTAAATTTTTTGCTGTATAAACTAAAAACTAGGTGACTAAAAGCATGGATAAATCTATATAAATTTAACTGGGAGTTACATGGGGGAAATGAGAAGGACTATGGATTGAGTTTATACACAATTGGGCACAGGAATAACAATGACTATTAGTTCATCCAGGCATATCTATGGGAAACATCACTAATCCAGCACAACCCTCCCTCCCCTTGAGCTAAGAAAGTGCCTCAGGATTCTTCTTAGCACAGTCTTCTCAGCACCCAATGCTGTTCCATAGTAAGCTGGAAGATGAAGCATCAGCAGAATAACAAATAATTGTAAATTGTGTCTCTGTTCCTCCATTTTTCCATTGGCATATTGTTAGCAACCTGTTTTCATAGGTGTAGGAGGAAAAAGAATTATTTCAATTTTCTAACTTCACCCTTTTGGAAACTCTGCTATCTAAGGTGACCTGTGTTAGTACTCCCTATAATTGACTATACAAATACCCAACAAGTAACAATCCAGTAATTGCTCAAGAGGAGCAGGAAGGCTTGTTTACAGGTTCTTCCAAATATAGAACTTCTCCATGAAATTCTACATTTTGATCTAGATTTGGAAATGAATACATTATGAGCTTTTCCAATTATACTTAGGGTTTTTTTCTTTTTCTTTTTTTCCTCCTAGAACTTGAGATCAATGTCTATTGGCTTGAGCAGGAAAAGACTACAATTCTTCTGTTTGCATTACCTTGTTTCCACTTTAGGGCCTTTCTACCAGCTGTTCCCTTTGCCTGATAGGCTCCTATTCTAGATCTTTACAAGGCTTACCTCTTCTTAGCCTTCAAGTCTTGGCTTGAAGACCTCCTCAAGGTCTTTTCTGATTACTCTACCTAAAGTAGCCTTCACCACCACCAACTCCTCTAGCCAACCATCTTCTTTATTTGCTTTATAACACTTATCCCTCACTGTAAGTACTGTTTTCTTTTCATGTCTATTGTCTGTCTCTGCTTACCTAAACATAAGTTCCAAGAGATCAGGACCTTTACTGACTTGCTTATCACTGTATCCTTGGCACATTCAACAGTGTCTCACATGTAGTAGCTGCTCAAAGATATTTGTGAAGGAATTGATACAAAGGAGAAATATGTACTTTCTGTATAGGTTTGACCTATAGAATTAATTTTGTAAAGAGATTTTAATTTGTGAAGAGATTTTTTTTTTAACTATTTATTTATTGGTCATGCTGTGCAGCATGCGGATCTTAGTTCCCTGAACAGGGACCAATCCTGCACCCCCTGCAATAGAAGCACAGAGTCTTAACCACTGGACCACCAGGGAAGTCCCAAGAGATTTTAATTTGCAAAGAGATTTTAATTTTGTAGAGACTTTTTTGACTCTTATGATAATAAAAAGAAGGGACCCCATTTCTCTATATATAACATAAAATATATAGGTTTTTAAATGGAAAAAGAATGTAATGATTAGAAGGACAAACACGTAGCCTGGGTTTTAATCTGAGCTTCTCAATTTACTAGCTGTGTGAGGTACTCAACCTCTCTGTTTTTCAGTTTTTTAACTTGCAAAATGATGACAAAGAGAAGACAATGGGACTGGGAAAAAAGTAAATAATGTATTTCAAATACTGAAAATAATGTCTGTCCTTAGGAAGACTTCTATGAGTTATTTATTGATATTGTTATATACAATTACTATATATAAACATTATATGCATGTTCAGTTAACTTTTCATAAATTTCTTCACTGCCAGGAGAAAATAATAATACCTACCCCATAGGATCATGGTAAGTATGAAGCGTAAAGCACTTAGAATAGGATATAACACAGGTATCACTCAATAACTGTAGATTTTATTATCATGTAAAATTTACTGAAATGAGTTTTGTTCATTTACTCTCTCCATTCTCTATTTTTCTATGTACTAGTCCGTGATCTTTATTCGTGACAGAAATTCTCATGGGCAGGAGGTATCAGGATACATTGACTATGCCCACAGGCTAAAGATTGAAGATTTTGAAGTCTACTTTAGTGGAAAAAAAAGACTTCTTCCAAGACCCACAGATATGAGGTAAGTTGTGCACATTTCTCACACCTTCAATAAGAGAACAAGCTTCTCAGAGGTAAAGATAAGGATTTTAATTTTATTTTCTGGAACGCTAATGTATATATAGCAAGAATGTGGTAAGAGTGGTTTGAATAAAAAGTAAATACATTTTAAAACAGGGAATGAACGTGGATGCATATTTTCCATTAACAGCCTGAGGAAGGGAACTCTTCAGAGATGAGATAAGTCAATTCTCAGTGACATTCCTTTTAAATGATAAGTAGAGCCTAAAATTTGCTACTCTCACATGGCTCTTGCACCACTTGGGACTTCGTCTGTCTAGAAGCCTCAAGAGCAGTCCATGGAACACATTCTCCTCCCGTTTTTTTTTTTGTTGTTTGTTTGTTTTTTTGGCCTATTTGGGGATTTCTTCTACTCATGATTCTTTTTACTATTGACCCCTATCCTTTCCTCTGTAACCCTTATCCCACCACATAGGATCTACTCTACAAAGTCAACCTATTTATAGATCCCGATCCTTCTACCACCTCCTGAATAGCTCTCAAGCTAAACTTTTTATTCTACACCTCTCACTTATCATAGAACACAAAAGTAGTAGCAGCATTCTGCTTTAACTCTCCACTGCTGTATCCAGATTATTTAACACTTTTTTAAATTGGGGTATTAATGAGAACCTGCTGTATAGCACAGGGAACTCCACTTCACTGTACAACAGATTATTTGACACTTTTAACAACACTATTCCTCTGACATTCCTGCCCTCTTGTGTCCATCCTTCTTGCTATTATCTGAAGACTTCATAACCCATCACCGTTTCATGGACATACCCCTTTTCCTATCCAACCTAGATGCATAGCAAAATCATTTAACTTGCCTCTTGCAATAAATAATCCCAGCTGCCCATGTCTTTTTGTGCTTTGGTTGTATCTGTCTGATAACCCTCAAAAGCAGATTGACCCAATTATCCTCTTGCTTGCACCATTAGCTTGACCCCTGGGTAACGCAGAAGGAAATTTTAAGAAATTTCACAAAGGTGTGGATGGCTGCTACCAATAACTTATGGTCTCCAAACTCAGCCAGCCCCTTTTTGGCCCTCAGCCACCCATTTATTTGCTGTTTCTCAATTCTTAGTTTCACCATTCTCCCTCCAAAATATTCTGAAGCTTCACCACTCTCTCAAAACCATTGTTCTCAACTGCTGACCCTGACTCCTGTCCATATTTGCCTCACATTTCACAGAGAACGTTGAGTCTAAACATAGAAACCAACACCTGATCTGTCTGTCTCTCTGTCAACCAAAATCAGCTTCCTCACTAGCTGGCGCCCCCCTCAGAGTGCCCTTCTGATTATTCCCAATCACAATTCCATTCTGGCTGCTACTGGACCCTGGACCCACCATCTATGTTCAGAACACATCCGCCCCTAACTCTTAGAACACCACATGCCCTCCTTCCCTCAGACCACCTCTCAGAGGCCCAATTTGCTGCACACTTGTCCACATTCCCCCAACACAGCAAGGCTTAGGCTTCCCCAAAGACCACGAGGGAGTATATGCCCTCAGAGTGACTCAGGCTTTTCTAGTGACATTTCTGAAATAAAATAAGTGGCTGCACTCTCTACTTCTTGAAACAGTTTTTTTCTGGAAAAAAAATTAGTAGTTCATTTTTATTAAGTGAAATATTCCTTTATACATGCATCTACTCTCACCACATTTTTCCAGATTCAGAGAGAAAAGGACTCCTTGACTTGGTTAGAGCTAATTTATTCAACTTGTTTTTTATCCTTTTCACTCTTCTTTTCACTGAAGCCATACTTCATTTATTGTTCTCTTTTTTTTATATATACATTCTCAAACTGACTCTCCCAACTGGCTCTTTTATCTTGCCTCTAAACATGCTGGAACCATTTCTATATTAAAGAAAAGAAATCCTCTACCTCTCTTACAGTTTCCCGCTAAGCTCCTCAAAAGAACAAGTGTCTCCAACTCTCACTTCTCATGTAGGTGCTAACCCATTGTAATTAGCCCTCTGCCACCATTGTTCAAATGAAACAACTCCTGCTAAAATCACCAGTGACTGCCAATTTCAAAATCTTATGCACTATTTTTATTTCTCATCCTATTTAACTTCTCTACATTATTTAATTACTGTTGATTAATCCTTATGCTGATTAATTCTTTCTTCTCAAAACTATTCAAAGAAGATACACAGATGGCCTACAGACACATGAAAGAATGCTCAACATCATTAATCATTAGAGAAATGCAAATCAAAACTACAATGAGATATCATCTCACACCGGTCAGAATGGCCATCATCAAAAAATCTAGAAACAATAAATGCTGGAGAGGGTGTGGAGGAAAGGGAACTCTCTTGCACTGTTGGTGGGAATGTAAATTGATACAGCCACTATGGAGAACAGTATGGAGGTTCCTTAAAAAACTACAAATAGAACTACCATACGATCCAGCAATCCCACTACTGGGCATATACCCTGAGAAAACCATAGGTCAAAAAGAGTCATGTACCAAAATGTTCATTGCAGCTCTATTTACAATAGCCAGGACATGGAAGCAACCTAAATGTCCATCGACAGATGAATGGATAAAGAAGATGTGGCACATATATACAATGGAATATTACTCAGCCATAAAAAGAAATGAAATGGAGGTATTTGTAATGAGGTGGATGGAGTTAGAGTCTGTCATACAGAGTGAAGTAAGTCAGAAAGAGAAAAACAAATACAGTATGCTAACACATATATACGGAATCTAAGGGAAAAAAAAGCCATGAAGAACCTAGTGGCAAGACGGGAATAAAGACACAGACCTACTAGAGAATGGACTTGAGGATATGGGGAGGGGATGGGGTGAGATGTGACAGGGTGAGAGAGGGTCATGGACATATATACACTACCAAATGTAAAATAGATAGCTAGTGGGAAGCAGCCGCATAGCACAGGGAGATCAGCTCGGTGCTTTGTGACCACCTAGAGGGGTGGGATGGGGAGGGTGGGAGGGAGGGAGATGCAAGAGGGAAGAGATATGGGAACATATTGTATATGTATAACTGATTAACTTTGTTATAAAGCAGAAGCTAACACACTATTGTAAGGCAATTATACTTCAATAAAGATGTTTAAAAAAAAAAAAAAAAAAAAAAAAAAAAAAAACTATTCAAATATTCTAACATTTTATGTCAGAATCTCTCATTGAACTCTCCCCCTGTTTATTTCATGCATGTTGGTAATCAGCAGAGTTCATCCTTGGACTTCTTTTCTTATCATATGCATTCTCTTGAGTGATTTGATCACTTTTCTGGAGTGAAGTTGTCTTTGAAACTATAACCCCAGCACAGATCTCTTCTTTATTTAAGACTCAATTATCCTATTGCTCACTTGAGAACCTTCTGGGTATCCCATTAGCATCTAAAACTTATTTTCAAAATTAAAATCATTTTTATCTGTAAAACCTACTGTTGCTTCTGTGTCCCCTTTCTTGGCGAATAGTACCACCCTGGTAACCCAACGCAAAATCCAAATGTTATCCTAGACCTCTTCCTCTCTATCACCACCACCTCTATAACTAATGATTTACTAAAAATACTAGATTCTGTTATCTTAACAGCTTTGTTTATATTAAAGCAAATATAAAGTATGTCATTTCACTTGTAAACACTTCAGTATGAATCTTCATGTGATAACATTTTAAATGAAACCATCATGACATTATACCTAACAAAATAATTCCTTAATATCATCTAATACCTAGTTAGTCTTTATTCATACTTCATTGACTATCTTAAAGTTATCTTTCCATAGCTGGTTTGACCAAATCAAAATCCAAATAATACTGTGTTATTCTTTTACTTTATAACAGCCCCCTTCCTTCTTTTTATCTTTTATGCTGTGATTTGTTGGAGAAACTAGGTCATTTGTCCTAAGAAATGTCATATTCTAAACGTGACTGATCGTGCTCATGCTGTTGTTTGTTACACACTCCCTCTATCCTCCTATTTCCTGTCAACTGGCTTGACGAAATTCAGTTTCAATTTTTTTTAGGTAAGATTTTTTAAAATTTGAAACTCAGTGAGTTTGATGAGTGGGTTCAGGTGGTGTCAGTCTGATGACTCTATCATAAAGTTCCCATCAAATTTCACCCAGTGGTTTTAGCATACAATAACGAAGGCTACCTCAATGTTTTTCCTAAGGTTTGTATAATGGTGATTTTCTAATTCTATCATTCATTCTGCATTTTTTAGCTAGAATTCTTCCACAGAGAATAACTTTTCCTCATTGTTTATTTGATTGCCCTGAAATAGAATTCAATTCATGCAGAAAGGCAAAATAAATGTTTTATTATTTTCCTAAGTTTATGAAAAAAATGCAAAGCCGAAAGCACAAGAGTATACAGATAGTGCCAAACTGTTTTCAAAGTGGTTATGCTATTTTATATCCACCAAAAATACTATATAAGTGCTCTCATTAGCCCTCATTCTTACCAACACATGACATCTACAAACTTTTTTTTCCACTGTGCTAAGTTATAATTGATCTCTCATGGTGGTCTTAATGTTTATTTTTGTGTTTACTAGTCAGATTGGGCATCTTTTATTGGTTGTTCAGATTTCCTTTCTTTGAAGTATCTATTAAGACTTTTCCTCATTTTTTCTATTGGTTATTTATTCTTCTTTTTCTTATAAATTGCAGGAGTTCCTTTTATTTTTTTGAATATTGATTAATCCTTTGCCTCTTATATATATTGAAAAATATAATCTTCCAGTATGTGATTCTCCTTTCACTTCCTTTACGTGGACTTTTGATGGTCAGAAGTCAGAAGTTTTGATAGATTAGTTCATTCTATTAATCTTTTCCTCAGAGGTTTGCATTTTTTGTGTTTTGTTTAACAAATTCCTACCTTTCTGGAAGTCATAAAGATATTGTCCTATAAAGTACTGTAGTTTTGCTTTTTATTTTATATCTTTAACCTACCTGAATTTAAGACTGTATATGGTGGTTAGGTAAGGGTGCACTTTCTGTTTTTGTCTTCCATATGACTAATAATGTGTCCTAGCAACATTTATTGAAAAGTCCACTATCCCTTCTCCCACATTTGCAACACCATTTGTGTCAAAAGTTGAGTTCTGTATGTGCTGGTTTGTTTCTGGGCTCACTCTTTTGTTTTACTGTTCTCTCCTTAAAATAATAAAATCTTACTCATTTGTTATATGTTCATAATAATTCTTGATATAAAGAAGGGCAATTTCTCCATCTGGTTTTTCTTTTTCAAGAGTATCTAGTCTATACTTGTCCTTTACTCTGTCATATAAATTTTAGTCAACTTCAAATATTCACACACAAAAAATGGTGTAATTTTGATTGGAATTGCTTTCAAGTTATGACCTATGTACCACTGATTGACATCTTTATAGTATTAAGTCTTCCATTTATTTATTTACATTTATTTATGCCCTCTGTAATGTCTTTTAATAATATTTTATAATTTTCTCAATTAGAGAGTTTTGTCATTTTGGGGTTTTTTTCCTCCTCGGTGCCAGATAATTTCTGAGCTTTCAAACAAAATTAGCTCTATTACGAAGACCCCACTGTAAAATTTGACCATGTTGAGTTTAATTTAAGCCATCCATCAGAATCAGACTTCAGATTTTTCACTCAAGAGATTTCATGCCATTAAATGACTTAAAACAGTTGTTACTAGAGGAAAAAAATATCTTTGGTATCCATAATTCCACACTTAGTTTGATTCAGAACTAAAACAAAGACTTTTTAAAGCTTTCAAAATGTCCCTTTCTATTTACTTATCTTTTGACATGCTGTTTTATTCTGTGTAGGAAGAGACAGTAGTTCTGTGATTAGAATCCTGCCTTGCATTTTTACTGTGGAAAACATAAATATGAGCAGACAGCTGCAACTGTTATGAAATGCAGCAGTAGAAAGGGCCGAGAGCTTGATCATCTTGTCAATTCAGACTTCATCTTGACCATGTGTTTACAATTCAGTACCTTCCTTTGGGCATGATTGTGAATAAACTATAAGCAAATAGCATGTTACCGTTTACCAAGTTCCTTTACACTTCCCTAGAACAACTTTGTGAAATAGGTTCAACAAGCATTATACTTAACATCCGAGGGAGGATAAAAGAGGATAAATCACTTGCTAAAGTTCACAAGTGAAACAGTGATAAGTGAGAACAAGTTCTTAGGAATTCACTGCTCACTTCCAAAACACTCTTCTAGGTTTAAAAGTGTTTGTATCCTGAGGACATTTGCACTATGTAGAATCCTTGAGTTACATTCTGCCCCACATTTAGCTGCTTAACTTTATGTATTTATGTATTGTTGAACAAAGATCTAAGGTCTGCCTGTCGAGCTCTACCCATCCCTCAAATAGAATGGTCAGGAGGAAATGAAAAAGTTCTCTTTGTGTTTCTCTTTGGAGAGTCCATGAAATATTCATACCCTTGACCGAGGAATGCCCCTAAATACTAAAGCTTAGAGAGGTATTATTGTCAAATTTCCCTTGCCGTCCCATTGTCTGTTTTATTAAAATGTTGAACGTGCCAAATCTCTGAAGTTAGAACTATAAAGTTGCACTTATCCTGTGCTTAGACGCATTCTCATGAAAGCATCTGGTAACATATTGGCAGGTTCTGAAGTTTAAAAAAAAAAGGAGTAAATGACTCAGTGCTTCTACAAGTGGTATATAAAATATTGCCTATTTTAAAGTTATTAATATTATTCCACATCTAAATATGGTGACCAAACATTAGAATATCAATTTAGTCTCTTCAACTGATATTTGCTAAATTTTAAAGAGAAGGGAGTGCTTTGGAAGGGAAAGTGCTGATGGAAGGAGGCTTGCCATAACCATCTAGCTCCTAGATATTCAAAGTGTGGTCCATGGACCAGGAGCACTGACACCACCTGAGAGCCTGTAAGAAGTGAAGGATCTCAGGCTCTATTCCAACCAGTGAAGCAGAAATGTCATTTTAACATGATCCCCCAAATTTCAATATGCATATTAAAGTTTGAGAAGCATACTCTAGACCTGTGCTGTCCAGTAGGGTCGCCACTAGCCATATATGGCTATTGAGTACTTTCAGTGTAACTAACCCTGAATTAAGATGTGCTGTAAGTGTAAAATACACACCTGATTTTGAAGACATCATAAAAATATAAAATAAGTTATTAATAAATTTACATTCACTATGTGTTAAAATAATAATATGCTAGATATATTGAGTTAAATGAGATATATTATTAAAATTATTTTCACATATTTCTTCTTACTTGTTTTTAGTGTGGCTACTAGGAAATTCAAAATGACATATATGGCTCATGTTTATGGCTCACATTATACACACACACACACACACACAGAGCACTGTTCTGGTCTGCTGGTCCCCAACCCAGAGGTTCACTCCCATCCTGATCTTTAGGACGAGTACTGATCTTAGGTAGGTGTGATACAAGAAATCATAAACCAGAGATCACCATTTAATAGTGTCTGGCTGCAGACATGTTTTATTTGGCCTGCACAATATATTTAAAAGTTGTGTCAATGTCAATGTTCTAGAAACAGGAAATGTCACATAAAATATCTTTGATTTGCAGATTCTCCTAAAAACTAATAAGGTCTTCCCACACTGAGCCTTCATTCTCTCATTCCAGCCATGATCTTGAATTAAATAGAAGCTGCTCCGTGAGATGGGGTATGTTCTCACCAGATTAACAGAGACTTGCCCACTCATACTTATTGATAACTGCACTGTCATCCTTGAGTCACTCATTCATATAACACCTATCAGATTCTTCTAGGCCTTTGAGTTTGTGACTTCCGGTCTAAATTCCTACCTTAGGTTTTTAAAGTCATATTTGCCAGTAGCCCAGTCATGATCTCCTTTGCTCGACCCCTCTGGGTGGGTTTAACTTCAGCCCTTGGGCTCTCTCAGGTTGTTCCATACCACTGTGACTGGTCTGAGTCAAAGCCTGAGATGATTATGATGCTGATAAAAATTAACTGAGAACTTACCGGGCACTAGGCACTGTGCTAAATAATTTATATACATCATTTCACTTACTCTTTACAACAACCTTATGGGTTAGGAATATTTTTCACATTTTAACATCAAAGAACATGCATCATAGTGGTGTTGACTGGCTTAACCAAAGTTACACATAGACAGTTGCACTCACAATCCAGGACCAAATAGAGATCTGTGGAACCCCAGATGCCATGATTTTTTTTAATCGATGCTACATGATTCTACTTTAGGACTTTGTCATGAAAAGATATTTTCCCCTTTGGTCTTATATCCATATCCTAGTCATTGTCAGGTCATATATTTCTTTTGTAGATGTGTATCTGACTTGACAAGACCTAATTTGGGGTTGTTTTTCAGAACTTTAAGCAATCCTGCTATCCATGGTTAAGACTGGGGAATTTCAGCCATCCTGTACCCACCCTTGCCACTTCCTCCTTTCACTGAGCTTGGCAGAAAACAACTCTTTGTACTTGACCAGGCTTTTATTTTCAGTCACTATGAGTAAGAATTATAGTGCCCCACAGCTTTGTGTGTGGAAGAGCTCAGGACAGAATTAAAAGTGGCCTTTAATTGTGGCTTCAGCCTAAAAATCTTTAGGGAAAAATTGGCCCTGACTTGTTGAACCTCAGTTATGTTCCAGGATACTTTTAGAATCTATTCATATCCTCTGAACTGTGGTTCACATAATTTTTGTAATATTTACATGGAATTCTTTTACAAATAAATTTAATTTTCCAATACTTAACTCCTTTTAGTTTTTCCTTATCCAAAGGTAAACATTAACTACTATCTCTCATGGAAGACTCAAGGATGCAGAAGAGAGATCTGAAAGATGGACCTCCTTCTGTTGGTCTATAAAACCCAAATATACTAGAATAGTTCCTACCGAATTCCTACTGAAATATCTGTCTACATGATTCTATGGTAGAATTCTATCTAGGCTGTTTGGCTCATTGCCTTAAAAATTAAGTCAGAATCCCAGAACAATTATCTGGTAGTATCTTTAATTGTCTAGAATGTGTTTCCCTGAAGATTATGTCTCTGGGTAAACCTTAAGTGAATAATTAGAGATCTGAGACAACCTCTAGTTCAACATTTACTGTGGTTGTGACAGTATTATTCTTTTTTTTAAAATTTATTTACTTTTTTTAATAATTTTTTAAAAATTTATTTATTTATTTATTTATGGCTGTGTTGGGTCTTCGTTTCTGTGCGAGGGCTTTCTCTAGTTGTGGCAAGCGGGGGCCACTCTTCATCGCGGTGCGCGGGCCTCTCACTATCGCGGCCTCTCTTGTTGCGGAGCACAGGCTCCAGACGCGCAGGCTCAGTAGTTGTGGCTCACGGGCCCAGTTGCTCCGCGGCATGTGGGATCTTCCCAGACCAGGGCTCGAACCCGTGTCCCCTGCTTTGGCAGGCAGATTCTCAACCACTGCGCCACCAGGGAATCCCAAACAGTATTATTCTTTACACAAGATTTTTTCCAGCATTTAAAAAAATTTGGTAAAATATACATAGCATAAAATTTACCATTTTAACCATTTTTAAGTGTACTGTCCAGTGGCATTAAGTACATTCAAACTGTGCAACTCTTCCAACTTTTATTACAAAATTTTAAAAATTTTTGAAAAGTTTGAATAACAGTACAATAAATGCCAATATACTCACAACCTATACTAAACAACTGTTAACATTTTTCCAAATGTGCTTTAACTCTGTTTAGTATGTTGGTGTGTGTGTACCATTTTAAAGTAGCTTGCAGATTTTACCCCTAAATGTTCCACCATTCATGTCCTAAGAATAAGAACATTCTCCTATATAACATTACCATTATCATATATAAGAAAATTAATAATTATTTCCTATTATTATCTAATATCCAGCTCATATTCAAATTTTCCTAATTGTTCCAAAAAGTGTTTTGTAGCTGGTTTTGTGAACCATCATCCAAACAGTGTACAAAAATTGCATTGCTTATGTATTTTGACTCTCTTTTATTCTAAGATAGCACCTTCTCCCCTACTTTCCAACAAGGTATTTTTTTCTTGGTCGTGACATTGTTTTTTTAAAGAGATAAGGCCAGTTGCCTTTTACATTGTCCTGTATTCTGGATTTGTCTGATTGTTTCCTTGGAGTATTATTTGATTTGCTTCTCTCATATCTGTATTTTCTTTAAACTGGGAGATAAGTCTAAAAGCTTGATTGTATTAAGTGTAAAAATTTTTTCAGTAAGAATTCTTTATTGGTGCAGCTATGTATTGCATCGTATCAGAAGGTGCTTAATGTCAAGTTGTCTTATAGTTAGTGATGCTCAATTTGACCCCTTAGTTAAAGAAGAAGTGTCAAATATCTCTTCAGAAAAGCTACATTTTATTTTCCTTGGGAAAATTTTATAGTAGCTAAACTAGTATGAACTAACATTTATGTATTTGTTTATTTCCTATTTAAAATCTATGTTTTTTTAAAAGAAAGACTATTAGTAGCAAATTAACCTTGCTATCCAGAGTTTTTTCATTTAATTGTCTAAATCAGAATAAAAGACAGTATTTGTTATAAAAGAATTCAAATAAAGTTATACTGTAGAGCTGTCAGAAATCATAAACAATTTCCAATATGTACATAAACTGTGCACCAAAACTGCACTTGTTTATGGAACTCAGAACCATTTTCCTAGAGAAACTATCAGTCCATTTCCTAGGTCAACTCCCAAGATGCCAAACCCATTATTTCTTTTGAAAATTTAATTTTGTTTTATGTAGCAAGAAGAAACTCTGTGACAGCAAATAAATGTCTCCACCCTTTTGCAAGTTCCCTGCTTCACGTATATGGTGACCATCCCATTTGGGTTAATTAAATAAATAGGGACACACCATGATAATCTTCCTTCAGATAACATATCTGTGACCATCATGGAATCAAAAAAGGAAGGTAACATGCTTCAGGGAACACATCTTGCTCTCTGGAGTAGTAGGCAAGATCAGTTCCTATTCTTTGAATACATGTAAATCAACATTCCGGGTAGATTCTGTTCAAAAGTCCAACATTCATAACTTGGGGAATACTATCAATCTGGTGATGATTGAAAATCTAAATATCTAAGGATGCTTAAGTGTAAATCTCACAAGTGAGAAGAGGATTAATGGCTTGCTTAAGCACAAAAGAGTAAATGTAGTAGAAGTGATGTGAATTAAATTTTTACATGATCATGCTGTCTATAGAATTAAGAGGAAACTATGGAGAGAGTAAAGATAGAAGCAGAGAAAAACAGAGGCTACTGGATCTAAAATGTCAACTTTCTCAATGGTAGTCCAGTAATTCCATACACTGGGTTTTCTGTT
Source organism: Balaenoptera musculus (assembly GCF_009873245.2). Taxonomy (NCBI): domain Eukaryota; kingdom Metazoa; phylum Chordata; class Mammalia; order Artiodactyla; family Balaenopteridae; genus Balaenoptera; species Balaenoptera musculus. The sequence goes on along the minus strand of NC_045789.1, from coordinate 44,035,842 downwards.
AAAGTTGGTCTAATCATGGGTTCTGAAACTTCAGCATACACATGAATCACATAGAAGACTTGTTAAAACCAGATTTCTGGACCCTACTCCCAGAGCTTTTAACTTAGTAAAATTAAAGTAGGACCTGAGAAATTGTATTACTAATAAATCCTCAAGTGATGCTGATGCTGCTAGTCCAGGCACCACCCTTTAAGACCACTGGTCTAGAGGATGCCTCTACTTCCCCCTGTCAATGCCAGGCATCAGGGCTGCCTGAGGAAAAGCTGGATCTGCATAGCAAACAGTGACAGTTTTACTTCTTCTTTTCCAATTTGGATTCCTTTTATTTCTTTTTCTTCTCTGATTGTTGTGGCTAGGACTTACAAAACTGTGTTGAATAAAAGTGGCAAGAATGGTTGCACAGAGTGACAAATTAGAAGTTTTTAACAAAGAATTAGAAAATATAAAGAACAACCAGACAGAATTAAAGAATACAGTAACTGAAATGAAAAATACACTAGAAGGAATCAATAGTAGACTAAATGAGGCAGAAGAACGGATCAGTGAGCTGGAAGACAGAGTAATGGAAATCACTGCTGTCAAACAGAAAAAAAGCAAAATGAATGAAAAGAAATTAGGACAGTTTAAGAAACCTGTAGGACAACATCAAGCATGCTAATATTCACATTACAGGAGTCCCAGAAGGAGAAGAGAGAAATAGCTTGAGAAAATATATGAAGAGACAATAGCTGAAAACTCCCCTAATCTGGGGAAGGAAACAGTCACCCAAGTCCAAGAAGCACAGAGATTCTCCTACAGGATTAACCCACAGAAGAATACACCATGACACATTGTAATCAAAATGACAAAAATTAAAGATAAAGAGAGAATACTAAAAACAACAAGGGAAAAGCAACAAATAACATATAAGGGAACTCCCATAAGGCTATCAGCTGATTTTCAGTAGAAACTCTGCAGGCCAGAAGGGAGTTGCATGATATACTTATTATATATACTTAAAGTGATGAAAGAGAAAAATCTACAGCCAAGAATACTCTACCCAGCAAGGCTCTCATTCAGATTTGATGGAAAAATCAGAAGCTTTACAAACAAGCAAAAGCTAAAAGAATTCAGCACCACCAAACCAGCTTTCCGACAAACGCTAAAGGATCTTCTCTAGGCAGAAAAGAAAAAGCCACAACTAGACACAAGAAAGTTACAAAATGGAAAAGCTCACTGGTAAACGCAAACATACAGTAAAGGTAGGAAATCATCCACACACAAAGCTAATAGGGAGGTTAAAAGACAAGAGTGGTAAAAATCATTTGTATCCACAATAAACAGTTAAGGAATACTCAAAACAATTAGATGTAAAATATAAAATCAAAAATGGTAATCATGGGGGAAGGAGAGTACAAATGCAGGGAATCTAAAATGCATTTGAAATTAAGAGATCAGCAACTTAAAACAAGCATTTATAAATACAGAGTCCTATACAAAATTCTCATGGTAACCACAAAACAAAAATCTGTAATAGATATACACACAAAAAAGAAAAAGGAACCCAAACATAACTCTAAAGATAGTCATCATATCACAAGAGAAGAGAACAAAAGAAGAAAGAGGAAAAAAAGAGCTACAAAAGCAAATCCAAAACAATTAACAAAAAGGCCATAGAATGTACATATCAATAATTACCTTAAACGTAAATGGACTAAATTTCCAACCAAAAGACAGAGACTGGCTGAATGGATACAAAAACAAGACCTGTATATTTGCTGCCTACAAGAAACTCACTTCAGATCTAGAGACACATACAGACTGAAAGTGAGGGGTTGGAAAAAGGTATTCCACTCAAATGGAAATCAAAAGAAAGCTGGAGTGGCAATTCTCATATCAAACAAAATAGACTTTAAAATGAAGACTGTTACAAGAGACAAAGAAGGACACTACATACATATTGATCAAAAGATCAATCCAAGAACAAGATATAACAATTGTAAATATATATGCAGCCAATATAGGAGCACCTCAATATATAAGGCAAATGTTAACAGATATAAAAGGAGAACTTGACAGTAACACATTAATAGTGGGGGACTTCAACACCCCACTTACATCAATGCACAGATCATCCAGACAGAAAATTGATAAGGAAACACAGGCCTTAAAATGACACATTAGACCAGATGGACTTAATATTTATAGAGCATTCCATCCAAAAGCAGCAGAATGCACATTCTTTTCAAGTGCACATGGAACATTCTCCAGGATAGATCACATGCTGGACCACAAAGCAGCCCTCAGTAAATTTAAGAAAACTTAAATCATATCAAGCATCTTTTCCAAGCACAAGACTGTGATGCTAGAAATCAACTACAAGGAAAAAAAAATGCAAAAAACACAAACATGTGGAGGCTAAACAATATGCTACTAAACAACCAATGGATCACTGAAGAAATCAAAGAGGAAATAAAATATTACCTAGAGCCAAATGAAAATGAAAACACAATGATCCAAAACCTATGTGATGTAGCAGAAGCAGTTCTAAGAGGGAAGTTTATAGTGATACAATCTTACCTCAGGAAACAAGAAAAATCTCAAATAAACAACCTAACGTTATGCCTAAAGCAGCTAGAGAAAGAAGAACAAACAAAACCCAAAAGTTTGGTTTGTTAGTAGAAGAAAGTTAGTAGAAGAAAAGAAATCATAAAGATCAGAGCAGAAATAAATGAAGTAGAAACTAAAAAACAGTAGAAAAGATCAATGAAACTAAAAGCTAGTTCTTTGAAAAGATAAATAAAATTGATAAACCTTTAGCCAGACTCATCAAGAAAAAAAGGGAGCAGGCTCAAATCAATACAATCATAAATGAAAAAGGAGAAGTTACAACTAACACTATAGAAATAAAAAGGATCATAAGAAACTACTACAAGCAACTATACACCAATAAAAGGGACAACCTAGAAGAAATGGACAAATTCTTAGAAAGGTACAATCTCCCAAGACTGAACTGGGAAGAAATAGAAAATATGAACAGACCAATTACCAGTACTGAAATTAATTCAGTAATTTAAAAACTCCCAACAAGCAAAAGTCAAGGGCCAGATGGCTTCAGGGTGAATTCTACCATTTAGAGAAGAGTTGACACCTATCCTTCTGAAACTATTCCAAAAATTAAAGAGGAAAGAACACTTCAGAACCATTCTATGAGGCCACCATCACCCTGATACCAAAACCAGAAAAAGATAACACACAAAAAAGAAAATTACAGGCCAATATCACTGATGAACATAGATGCAAAACTCCTCAACAAAGACCAGTAAACCGACTCCAATAATACATTAAAAGTATCATATACCATGAGCAAGTGGGATGTACCCCAGTGATGCAAGAATTTTTCAATATCCACAAATCAATCAATGTGATACACTGCATTAACAAATTGAAGAATAAAAACCATATGATCATCTCAATAGATGCAGAAAAAGCTTTTGTTGAAATTCAACATTGATTTATGATAAAAACTCTTCAGAAAGTGGGCATAGATGGAACATAATAAAGACTGTATATGACAAACCCACAGCTAACATCATTCTCAATGGTGAAAAACTGAAAGCATTTCCTCTAAGATCAGGAACAAGACAAGGATACCCACTCTTGCCTCTTTTATTCAAAAACTAATTAAAATTTTAGTATAATCTTTCACTGTTTTCATAAATATCCAAGAATATAGAGTGTGATATGTACAAAGTGTCTGAATTTCCTTCTGGTTTTGGTATAGAAATGATTTCCTTTATATTATCAAATTTCCATTTGGTTCTACTTTGTTACATAAAAGGAGTGTGTTGGGTAATAAGTTGGGATACAAGAGCTTATAAAATTTAGAACTTGAACTGCCAAATTACTTATAAAATAAAATTCATTCCAGTTCTACTAATTTATGAAATTGAATGAAGCAATGTGAGAACAGTTTCTTTAAACAATATATGATTTCATTTTCAAATGTTACAAAATTTTTCACATAAATTTCAAAACCAGAACAACAATTTGAAAAATCAAGCTGATCTTAAAGATTTTGTTGTAAAGAGAACACTCTGTGTGTTATTTTTTATTTTCCCTACCCCTACTTTTAGGAGTAAGGCTGCTCATTTTAAAAGAATTAAATAATTCAGTTCAATTTGATGACTTCTCAATTTGTTTTCATGAGCAAATGAGAAGAATGAAATCAAAATCCTGATTCAATTGTGTCTTACCTTTGTCTATTTCTATAAGAGGATCCAGGAACATACAAAGATTTCACACCTCGCCCTAGGCACACTCAGCTGAAGAAGGCAAACCCAACTGCAGTTTGCCTGAGCATTTGAATTCAGGAACAATTAATATAATTCTTTGATTTCCTGACTTTCCCACATTAGCACAATTAGATGTTATTTAGCTATGGAAACAACAATACACTGTATATATTCAAACTCTCACACACACAAATATTGTAAAGGCTTGTTAACACATTCATATTCTGAGTCATTTATGTTCCATCACACATAAATTTGTAAAGGCACAACAGAAGGGAAGTTAACTTGATGACATGCATCTACAAATTCCGTACCAACATTTTTATTCTTTTAACTCTCAGGATCTTTACTTTATATCAACATTTATATTTGATTTTTACTTATTCTTACATAATCATTTTTTGAGAAAGAATGTGAACCAGATAAGCCCTCAAGCTGTGTAATTCTGATTCATGAACACACTTTACAATCCGGTAACATGTGCATGCACTTCTGTGCCAAAATTTAATGAAATGGAATAATGGCACTTTAAATGGTTTAGCGTCTTTAGTCATAACCCAGAATTCAACCTCTCATTTCCCTCCCTTACCTTCAAATAAGGAAAGCAATAAAAAGTCCAACATGAAAAAGCAAGTCATTGGGAATGCCAACAATCCTTCTTATTAGTTCCCATAAGCTCTATCCATTGTCATCCATCTGAATGGAAGCCTGCACGTCCGATCCTTGGGATTTTACTGTTTAAGTTGGAGAGTATGCTGGTGCTTAAGTCCTTTGTCTGTGATGAACTGTCAAGAAAGTGCAGAAAAATGAACACAGAAAAGAAAGGAAAAGAAATTATTGCTTTAGTTCATCAGCTCATGTTGATTGAAGCCACTTTAAAGGCATTTGGGTGAAATACTCTGTAGAAATTAGTTAATCAACCTTTAGGAGAAAAGAACAAAATTAGAAACTTTCTCAATTTGCTGGAAGCATCCATTTTCTTTATTTCCAAATGCATACTTTATGTTCTTCATAATTTGAGACCTTGTCTCCCATAGTTTTCAAAGAATACGTAAGATTTGAAGGATGCAGAACCAGATAATGATGTTCGGTGCTTTTCTATAATCAAGTTTACTTGAATACCTGCAGAAAATAAAAACATACATGTATATATGAGAACTGTCACAAAGAGATTTCAGTCACTGTGTCTGTGAAAGCCATGTAGGATTAAACCATAGTTTAGACTTGTATAAAGATGAAAATGAGCTATTTAGCTCATCTGGGAAGCAGCTGTACAGAACTGTGGAAGACAGTGGTAAGGAAAAATCACTATTAGGTAAACAAAGCAACAGAAAGATGGTGAAAAGGGTAAAGGAATAAGAAATTAGAATCCATTCAAACAAAACTTAACTTGGATGAATGAGGAAGAAAGTTTTTCTGCCAACTCAGTAAATGTTTAATCTGGAAAAGCATGCTTCCACATCTGGCTTATGTTTAATATTGTAAATATTACCTCTTTGATTTTTTACTTTATTTTTGACGAAAATTTGTGTTTATTAACAAAAATAAAATAAAAATCAGTGGAGAGATGTATTAATATTACAAATGCTAGATATTTCAAATAAAATATTCAAAATACAAAATAATACCTGTTTTCTAACATGTGCTAACAAAAGCTGCTAAAGAAGAAAATTGAAAATATTGGAAATAATAAACCTTTTTATTGTTTGAATATGAGTCACCTAATATATTAAATGCTATGAAAGAAAATTCTCTAAATGACCAGAGAAGTAGTCATTTTGGTATACTTGCCTTACAGCATGATTTTGAAAGTGAGTATAAATCATTTAAAAGGAACAAAGAAAGTAAAAATGATTCACTTGTGTTTATCTGTTTGAGGACAGTATTATAATGTTTTGTATGCAGGAATGAACTAGCTCCAAACTGAATTGTTTCTTAATTTTCTGAGGAATTACTCTGAGGGGGGCTTCTACACTACAAGTCAGCCATACAAATTAGCATGTGTATGCCAAAGGCTTCCTGGCCCTTCTTTCTTGGGCTTCCAAAAGTCAGGTTATGTGTAAGTCAGTCCACAAAAAGAAGATAAATGGAATAAATTGGAGGTCTACCTACCTGGAAAGAGAAATAAGTGAAATTGAGCAATGACTTTCCTCTGCTTCTGCATGTAAAAATAAAGATAATAACTTATATTTGTGAAAGAGACATGTACCACAATGTTCATTGCAGCACTATTTACAATAGCCAGGACATGGAAGCAACCTAAGGGTCCATCAACAGATGAATGGATAAAGAAAATGTGGCACATATATACAATGGAATATTACTCAGCCATAAAAAGAGATGAAATTGAGTTATTTGTAGTGAGGTGGATGGACCTAGAGTCTGTCATACAGAGTGAAGTAAGTCAGAAAGAGAAAAACAAATACCGTATGCTAACACATATATATGGAATCTAAAAAATAATTGGTTCTGATGAACTTAGGGGCAGGACAGGAATAAAGATGCAGATGTAGGGAATGGACTTGAGGACATGGGGAGGGGGAAAGGTAAGCTGGGACAAAGTGAGAGAGTAGCATTGACATATATACACTACCAAATGTAAAATAGATAGCTAGTGGGAAGCAGCTGCATAGCACAGGGAGATTAGCTCAGTGCTTTGTGACCACCTAGAGGGGTGGGATAGGGAGGGTGGGAGGGAAGCACCAGAGGGATGGGATATGGGGATATATGTATACATATAGCTGATTCATTTTGTTACACAGCAGAAACTAATACAACATTGTAAAGCAATTATACTCCAATAAAGATGTTAAAAAAAAAAAAGAAACTAGGGAGTGAAAGTTGGACAGGGGACAGGATATTTACTATTGTCAAAGTATCTTCCCACAAAAATACTTATTAATTACAAAGGGAAAAAGAGAAACTTTATAGTGGAGACATCTGGGCAATGCCACCTTACTCTAGTGAGCAAACTACCAGGCAAATCAACTTCAAGTGCCCCTCAAGGGGATGCAGCATCACACATCGTTCTATCAATATGTAGTTCCTGCCCAGTACACATAATCTTCATGTTATTGTGAAGACACATCTGACAAGCACAAACTTGTGGAGTCTACAAAATAACTGACCTGTGATCTTTTGAAATATTAAGGTCATGAGAGTCAAGGGAGGGCTGAGGACCTGTTCCCAGAGACTAGACAAAGCTAGTTGCAACACGTGATCCTGGATGGATCCCTTTCCTAAAGAACGTTACTGGGAGAGTTGGCAAAACTTTAATAATATCTCTGGGTAAAGGGTACATGAGAGTTCTTTGTACTGTTCTTGTACTGTTCTGTGAGTTTGACATGATTTCAAATGAGAAAGAATAAAAATTATGTTGTTAGAGTTCCTGAGAGTGTACTATTGGAATAAACCCTATTTGGTCACATGGAAGGAAAAAATAACTTACATTTGTGAGTCTATAGCACATTTTCACAAGCATTTTGTTGTTTTAATGTTCTTCACCCATACATTTTATTTCACCTAGTAATTATAACATGACTCAGAATAATAAAATGTTATTATTATTAATAACATATAATATTAAAATGTTATAAATACTATAATAAAATATCTACAATGTATTACAAGAACACAGATTAAGGTGTGATTAATTAATCACTTGGGGGAAGTACAGGAGAGGCTGCTGCAAGAAAATAATTTGGCTTGTCCTTGAAAAACAAGTAGGAGTCTATGTAGTAGAAAAGTGGAGGATGGGGTATTCCAAATAGGAGCAAAATCTCATGAGAGACCATGACAAATTTTAGGAACAGTGAGTAACTGATACCTATTCAGCAATCTTGGTCTCCTTGATACATCATATTCTAGGACCAAGCTGAAATGAAATATAATACACATAGAGAAAGAGGAAGGTAGGCTGGCAGGAAGTTTTTTAGCTGGTATTCCAAAGCAGTTTTTATAATTGTAGAAGAAATTAAACATTTTTAAATCTTCGTCATGAAATTCAGTAATAATATATTAACACCTACTGTGAGCTAAACTCTACTTGACAGTGGGAATTCAGCAACCAACAGTAAAAGGCTAAGTTCTCTTGAAGTGCTTGTATTCTGGCAGATAAGACAGAAACAAAAATTATTAGATATAATGACCAAGGTTCTTAATTGCAGACAACAGAGTCTACTAAAGCTGCTTTAAGCACAAAGAGATTTAATAAGAATATAAATAGTTCACAAAATCATTTGAAGCACTGAAGAAACAGACTCCAGATTGAGTTTCTACACTTAAGTCACACAGCAGAACTGAGCTGGCAAAAAGCTGCAACTTCCACCACAATCAGGAAACTACATTATCAAGAAGCTTCTACCACTGTTGACAGCTCCAGAACCATGCTGGTTCTGCAACAATCAGGAGCTGCAGTATCTTGAATTTTCTGCCACACCTGCCACTTCTAGAACTGTGCCTTTTCTGCCAAAATCTGTTTGAGCAAAACTCTTCCTTATGGCCTTTGTCTCTCCCCACATAACTTAGTTCTAAATTAATTACCCCTCTGAGAGCTTCTAATTGGTGGAAACTAAATCACATGGAAAAACCCAGCTGCAAGGTAATTTTAGAAAAGTAGATTTTAGGCCTCCCACCTCAGCAGTTCAGGAAGGCACACCAGAAAGGGATTAGAATGGGTATTGAGCAAAACAATCCATGTTATCTGACAAAAGTGATGAGTAAATTGCATGACTTACAATTTGTAATAAATAATTTCAAAGAAATAAATAGGAGGCTAAGAGAGAACAAGCAGGCAGGAGTTGCTCTAGATAGGATGAGTAAGGACAGCTTTTCTGAATAGGTAAAATGTAGGCTTATTTCCTAAAAGAGGAGAGTGCTTCCTAACTTTCCACATGAAGAGTGAGGAAAGATGATTTTAGGCAAAGAGATATATAGAGTCTAGTAAAGAGTGAGATCTCTAGAACCAAACTGGGTCAAAAACTTTCTCTGCCTCTTGCTTACTTTATGATCTTGGGCAAATTACTCAAACTCTCTCGTTATTCTTGTTTATAAAACAAAGATAATAATAATACCTACCAAAGAAGGTTACTGTGAGGATTGTATGATTTAGTGTGTGTAAAGCACTTACAAAAGTGACTGACACATAATATGTACCGTAAAAACGGTTGTCATTATCATTAACTTTTCCAACATGTTAAGTCTGAGTTATCTATGAGATAGGTCTAGAGATACAAATTTGAAAGTATTCAACAGAAAATTAGTATTTAAATCTCTGGGAAGGAATGTTGCTAACTAGGGAAAAGAATAGAAGAGATATAATGTGAAAATGCCAAATTTTAGATGTTGGGAAGGGAAAAGAACCCAGTAAACTAAACAGAAGGAAGGTACAGTGGCATAGAAGGAAAAGCAGAGCCCAATCATATGATGGAATTCAGCATAGTGATTATTGTTAATAACACTCATATACTTGAAAGTTGCTAAGAGAGTAGAGCTTAAATGTCATCACAAAAAAAGAAATATTAATTATGTGATGTGATACAGGTATTAGCTAACACTGTGGTGGTAATCATTTTGCAGTATATAAGGGTATCAAATCAACACAGTGTATACCTTAAATTTATACAATATTATATGTCAATTATAATTCAGTAAAGCTAGGGAAAAAAGAATGAAGAAGTGCCGTCTATTGATTAAGATGAGCATTTTAAAAAGTCCATTGTGTCTAGAAATGTGGAAACATTAGTGACCTTTATAAGAACAGTTTCTGTCACATGGTGGTGGTATTGTGAAAACTGTATTGTAGTGGATTGAAAGGCGACTTGGCGGTGGAGAAAGAGAAACAGCATGAGTAGAAAACTCTAGAAGTTCGATGAGAAAAGAAATCAAAGTGGAAGAAATTGCAGGGGTGTGTGTGTGTGTGTGTGTGTTGGTAGGGGTAGATGAGAATAGTAGTCAATCAAGGAAGAGAGATATGAGAACTAAAAAAGTTCTTTAGGACAAGATAGAAGAGCAAAAAGGAAACGGAATGGCATTCAAATCATCCCATCCTATGTCATTCTAAATCAATTCTTTTATATTTTTCTCTTATATGTATACATGCCCATTTCCTATAACTACACAATGATTATAATAGGGAGGTATTAAAATAGCAATGTCCTTGTCTGGTTATATGCCTTATATTTAAAGAACCTGGGTTTTGGAATCACTCAACCTTCATTTCTAATTCTGGTTCTGTCATCTTGGACAAGCGTTTGACTTCTATGACCCTTAGCTTCTACGTCTTATAAAAGTTGATAAATAATATCTTCCTCAAATGATAGAGGATCATATGATCATATGGGATCACATGTAAAGTACCTAGCATGAAAACTAACCCATAGGAGATACTTAATATATTAAGGCATTGTTAATTATTTCATTAAGTGCTGAGTGTCAATGAGTAGTGAAGTTGGTTTAAAAAATGTGGGATTAAAAGGAATTTATAAAGGCCAGTAACAATGTAAATTTCATAGACCACCTATCATGTAGAATATACTTTGAGAAAAATACATGAAATGCTAGAATAATTTTGGTTCTAAAACTGGAAAATGGACAGTTGTGAAACAGCATGAGAAAAAATCACAAGTCACCACCATAGTAAGCAACTATGCACAAATCAGATGGCAAGGTTGCGTATTGAGGCAGGACTCTCCCTTGGGGCATGAAGGGGTGGAGAAGGAATGTGGAAGGGTAAACAAAATATACCCAATGCAGAATAAAACAGTTTCAAGTATAGGATCTGTAGCATAGACTAGAACATGCACACATGTGTGTGCACACACACACACACACACAAACACATTACATATTAAGCAATTTTAATTTTTGAAATCCATTGCTTTATCAAAGGGTTGATTTTTTTTTAGCAGCCCTCAGGATCTGCTAGAGACATTCTCTTCTCCCTTGGATGAAGCAGTATAATTATGTAATGGATGTTACTGGATATTCTTATTAAACATTCTGGGTCTTTCTGAGGGTGAAAAAAGAACAGAAATCATTTGCTCTCATATTCCATCATAGCAAACATTTTCAAGAAAGATGTTTGGCTTCACTTTGTCAATTCTAAGATGCTTATGGTCCTTAGGTATTGCCACAGGTATATGACAGCTTGTTTTATCTGCTTGGAACTTTAAAACCCACTGAAACTGGGTCACTGTGCAAATATTCATCTTATTCCACTGTCTAGAATGACAGGTTTCTGGACTACAGATTTAATAATTATTAACATATTATCCTCTTGGCTCAATCACTGTCAGCTATTTGTCCAACTCTCTCATTTCTTTCAGATATGGATACCTAGTTTAGCTTAAATATGACTAGAGGCTTATTAAGCCGACAGTTTCCAAACAGAACTCTAAATTAATCTTCTTTCAAAGTTTTAGAATAGTTTTCATTTTTCCTTCTCAAAGATTGCCAGGTAAATTCTCCCCGTTCTTCCTGAGTTGGCCAATTAGTTTTTGCCTTAGGCTAATGTTTGCTTTCCCTCTCCCCATACTTTGATCTCCCCATCTCTAAAGTTACACACTTTTACACATATTCAAGAGTGGCACTTTAAATAGTAAAACTGTGATATTTTTCATCTGAGTCAGGTTCCTCCCTCTTTCTCATTGTGAGATGCCCTGAAGTTACATTTCTCTGTGAGAAAAGTTTGAACAATTTCCCTAAGGAAGGAGAAGCTGCAGAACATGTAACCCAGAGAGCCTTTTCTTTCTCTGGGGCCAGGATGGAAGTAAGAGCTGTCTCAACCATCTGCATATCTACAATAAATATGTGGCAGAAGATGGCTCCTGGTTTTCAGTACTGTTCTTTTTTTTCAAATCTGATTTAGGTAATCTCTAGTTAGGACTGCAGTACAGTCAGCCCTCAATATCAGCAGGTTCCACATCCATGGATTTAACTAATTGTGGATCAAAAATATTCAGGAAAAAAAACCCCAGAAAGTTCCAAAAAGTGAACCTTGAATTTTTCATACTCTGGCCACTATTTACATAGCATTTAGATTGTATTTACAACTATTTACATAGTATTTACATTGTATTAGGGATTATAAGGAAACGAGATGATTTAAAATATACAGGAGGATGTGCATAGGTTATATGCAAATACTGCACTACTACATTTTATATAAAGGGCTTGAGCATCCCTAGATTTTGGTATCTCCAGGATGTGGATGAGGGATGACTGTACATCATCAGCTTTTGGTTAAAAAAAAAAAAAGGATGGTTGGTTTGCTAACCACAGAAGAAACGGTTTCAAGAGAACATTACTTTTTATAAATGCAGATTTCTGGAAGTAATTTTTAAAGAAGTTGATAAAAAACTTTTTACTTCCAATTAGATTTTATAACTGTTCAAATACAAGAGTAAGTTATTTTTACAGAGTAAAATGGTATACAGACATACCTCATTTTATTTCATTGAATTTTATTTTATCTTTTTATACAGCAGGTTCTTATTAGTTATCTATTTTATACATATTGGTGTATATATGTCAATCCCAATCTCCCAATTCATCCCACCACCACCACCACCCCACCTGCTTTCCCCCCTTGGTGTCCATACGTTTGTTCTCTATACCAGTGTCTCTATTTCTGCCTTGCAAACCGGTTCATCTGTACCATTTTTCTAGATTCCACATATATGTGTCAATATACAATATTTGTTTTTCTCTTTCTGACATACTTCACTCTGTATGACAGTCTCTAGGTCGATCCACATCTCTACAAATGACCCAGTTTTGTTCCTATTTATATTACATTATATATATGTACCACATCTTCTTTATCCATTTATCTGTTGATGGGCCTTTAGGTTGCTTCCATGACCTGGCTATTGTAAATAGTGCTGCAATTAACATTGGGGTGCATGTGTCTTTTTGAATTATGGTTTTCTCTGGGTATATGCCCAGTAGTGGGATTGCTGGGTCATATGGTAGTTCTATTCTTAGTTTTTTAAGGAACCTCCATACTATTCTCCATAGAGGTTGTATCAGTTTACATTCCCACCAATAGTGCAAGAGGTTTCCCTTTTCTCCACACCCTCTCCAGCATTTGTTCTTTGTAGATTTTCTGATGATGCCCATTCTAACTGGTGTGAGGTGACACCCCATTGTAGTTTTGATTTGCATTTCTCTAATAATTAGTGATGTTGAGCATCTTTTCATGTGCCTCTTGGCCATCTGTATGTCTTCTTTGGAGAAATGTCTATTTAGGTCTTCTGCCCATTTTTTGAGTGGGTTAGTTTTTTTTTTTCTAATATTGAGCTGCATGTGCTGTTTATATATTTTGGAGATTAATCCTTTGCCCGTTGATTTGTTTGCAAATATTTACTCCCATTCTGAGGGTTGTCTTTTCATCTTGTTTATAGTCTCCTTTGCTGTGCAAAAGTTTTAAGTTTCATTAGGTCCCATTTCTTTATTTTTGTTTTTATTTCCATTACTCTAGGAGGTGGGTCAACAAAGATCTTGCTGTGATTTATGTCATAGAGTGTTCTGCTTATGTTTTCCTCTAAGAGATTTATAGTTTCTGGTCTTACATTTAGGTCTTTAATCCATTTTGAGTTTATTTTTGTTTATGGTGTTAAGGAGTGTTCTACTTTCATTCTTTTACATGTAGCTGTCCAGTTTTCCCAGCACCACTTATTGAAGAGTCTGTCTTTTCTCCACTGTGTATCCTTGCCTCCTTTGTGATAGATCAGTTGACCATAGGTGCACGGGTTTATCTCTGGGCTTTCTATCCAGTTCCATTGATCTATATTTCTGTTTTTGTGCCAGTACTATATTGTCTTGATTACTGTAGCTTTGTAGTGTAGTCTGAAATCAGGGAGTCTGATTCCTCCACCTCCATTTTTTTCCCTCAAGATTGCTTTGGCTAATCGGGGTCTTTTGTGTCTGCATACAAATTTTAAGATTTTTCGTTCTAGCTCTGTAAAAATGCCATCGGTAATTTGGTAGAGATTGCATTGAATTTGTAGATTTCTTTGAATAGTATAGTCATTTTCACAATATTGATTGTTCCAATCCAAGGACATGGTATATCTCTCCATCTGTTTGTGCTATCTTTGATTTCTTTCATCAGTGTCTTATACTTTTCTCAGCACAGGTCTTTTACCTCCTTAGGTAGGTTTATTCCTAGGTATTTTATTCTTTTTGTTGCAGTGGTGAATGTGATCGTTTCCTTAATTTCTCTTTCTGATCTTTCATTGTTAGTGTATAGGAATGGAAGAGATTTCTGCACATTAATTTTGTATCCTGCAACTTTGCCTAATTCATTGATTACCTCTAGTAGTTTTCTGGTGGCATCTTTAGGATTCTCTATGTATAGTATCATGTCATCTGCAAACAGTGACAGTTTTAATTCTTCTTTTCCAGTTTGTATTCCTTTTATTTCTTCTTCTTCTCTGATTGCCATGGCTAGGACTTCCAAAATTATGTTGAATAATAGCGGTGAGAGTGGACATCCTTGTCTTGTTCCTGATGGAAGAGGAAATGCCTTCAATTTTTCACCATTGAGAATGATGTTTGCTGTGGGTTTGTCATATTTAGCTTTTATTATGTTGAGGTAGGTTCCCTCTATGCCTACTTTCTGGAGAGTTTTTATCATAAATCTGTATTGAATTTTGTCTAAAGCTTTTTCTGCATCTATTGACATGATCATATGGTTTTTCTTCTTCAATTTGTTAATATGTTGTACCACATTGATTGATTTGCATATATTGAAAAATCCTTGCATTCCTGGGATAAATGCCACTTGATCATGGTGTATGATCCTTTTAATGGGTTGTTGGATTGTGTTTGCTAGTATTTTGTTCAGGATTTTTCCATCTATTTTCCTCAGTGATATTGGTCTGTAAGTTTCTTTTTCGGTAATATCTTTGTCTGGTTTTGGTAACAGGGTGATGGTGGTCTCATAGAATGAGTTTGGGAGTGTTCCTTCCTCTGCAATTTTTTGCAAGAGTTTGAGAAGGATGGGTGTTAGCTCTTCTCTAAATGTTTGATAGAATTCACCTGTGAAGCCATCTGGTCCTGGACTTTTGTTTGTTGGAAGATTTTTAATCACAGTTTCAATTTCATTACTTGTGATTGGTCTGTTCATATTTTCTCTTTCTTCCTGGTTCAGTCTTGGAAGGTTATACCTTTCTAAGAATTTGTCCATTTCTTCCACATTGTCCATTTTATTGGCATAGAGTTGGTTGTAGCAGTCTCTTAGGATGCTTTGTATTTCTGCGGTGTCCATTGTAACTTCTCCTTTTTCATTTATAATTTTATTGATTTGAGTCCTCTCCCTTTTTTCTTTGATGAGTCTGGCTATTGGTTTATCAATTTTGTTATCTTCTCAAAGAACCAGCTTTGAGATAGCCTCATCCACCAGAGGACAGACAGCAGAAGCAAGCAGAACTACAGTCCTGCAGCCTGTGGAACAAAAGCCACATTCACAGAAAGACAGACAAGGTGAAAAGGCAGAGGGCTATGTAGCAGATGAAGGAACAAGATAAAACCCCAGAAAAACAACTAAATGAAGTGGAGATAGGCAACCTTCCAGAAAAAGAATTCAGAATAATGATAGTGAAGATGATCCAGGACTTCGGAAAAAGAATGGAGGCAAAGATCGAGAAGATGCAAGAAATGTTTAACAAAGACCGAGAAGAATTAAACAACAAACAAACAGAGACACACAATACAATAACTGAAATGAAAACTACACTAGAAGGAATCAAAAGCAGAATAACTGAGGCAGAAGAATGGATAAGTGACCTGGAAGACAGAATGGTGGAATTCACTGCTGCAGAACAGAATAAAGAAAAAAGAATGAAAAGAAATGAAGACAGCCTAAGAGACCTCTGGGACAAAATTAAATGCACCAACATTCGCATTATAGGGGTCCCAGAAGGAGAAGAGAGAGGGAAAGGACCAGAGAAAATATTTGAAGAGATTATAATCGAAAAATTCCCTAACATGGGAAAGGAAATAGCCACCCAAGTCCAGGAAGCGCAGCGAGTCAAATACAGGATAAACCCAAGGAGAAACACGCGGAGACACATAGTAATCAAATTGGCAAAAATTAAAGGCAAAGAAAAATAATTGAAGGCAGCAAGGGAAAAACAACAAATAACATACAAGGGAACTCCCATAAGCTTAACAGCTGATTTCTCAGCAGAAAATCTACAAGCCAGAAGGGAGTGGTAAGATATACTTAAAGTGATGAAAGGGAAGAACCTACAACCAAGGTTACTCTACCCGGCAAGGATCTCATTCAGGTTTGATGGAGACATCAAAAGCTTTACAGACAAGCAAAAGCTAAGGGAATTCAGCACCACCAAACCAGCTCTACAACAAACACTAAAGGAACTTCTCTAAGTGGGAAACACAAGAGAAGAAAAGGACCTACAAAAACAAATCCAAAACAATTAAGAAAATGGTCATAGGAACATACATATCGATAATTACCTTAAATGTGAATGGATTAAATGCTCCAACCAAAAGACACAGGCTTGCTGAATGGATACAAAAACAATGGCCATATATATGCTGTCCACAAGAGACCCACTTCAGACCTAGGGACACATACAGACTGAAAGTGAGGGGATGGAAAAAGATATTCCATGCAAATGGAAATCAAAAGAAAGCTGGAGTAGCAATACTCATATCAGATAAAATAGACTTTAAAATAAAGAATGTTACAAGAGACAAGGAAGGACACTACATAATGATCAAGGGATCAATCCAAGAAGAAGATATAACAATTATAAATATATATGCACCCAACATAGGAGCACCTCAATACATAAGGCAACTGCTAACAGCTATAAAAGAGGAAATCAACAGTAACAAAATAGTAGTGGGGGACTTTAATAACACCTCACTTACACCAATGGACAGATCATCCAAAATGAAAATAAATAAGGAAACAGAAGCTCTAAATGACACAATAGACTGGATAGATTTAATTGATATTTATAGGACATTCCATACAAAAACAGCAGACTACATTTTCTTCTCAAGTGCACATGGAACATTCTCCAGGATAGATCACAACTTGGGTCACAAATCAAGCCTCAGTAAATTTAAGAAAATTGAAATCATATCAAGCATCTTTTCTAACCACAACTCTATGAGATTAAAAATGAATTACAGGGGAAAAAACGTAAAAAAAACCAAACACGTGGAGGCTAAACACTACGTTACTAAATAACGAAGAGACCACTGAAGAAATCAGAGGAAATCAAAAAATACCTAGAGACAAATGACAATGAAAACACGACAATCCAAAACCTATGGGATGCAGCAAAAGCAGTTCTAAGAGGGAAGTTTACAGCTATAAAAGCCTACCTCTGTGAAAATGACTCTACTACCCAAAGCAATCTACAGATTCAATGCAATCCCTATCAAACTACCACTGGCATTTTTCACAGAAGTAGAACAAAAAATTTCACAATTTGTATGGAAACACAAAAGACCCCAAATAGCCAAAGCAATCTTGAGAACGAAAAATGGAGCTGGAGGAATCAGGCTCCCTGACTTCAGACTATATTACAAAGCTACAGTAATCAAGACAGTTTGGCACTGGCACAAAAACAGAAACATAGATCAATGGAACAGGATAGAAAGCCCAGAGATAAACCCACGCACATATGGTCACCTTATCTTTGATAAAGGAGGCAAGCATATACAGTGGAGAAAAGACAGCCTCTTCAATAAGTGGTGCTGGGAAAACTGGACAGGTACATGTAAAAGTATGAAATTAGAACACTCCCTGACACCATACACTAAAATAAACTCAAAATGGATTAAAGACCTAACTGTAAGGCCAGACACTATCAAACTCTTAGAGGAAAACATAGGCAGAACACTCTGTGACATAAATCACAGCAAGATCCTTTTTGATCCAGCTCCTAGAGAAATGGAAATAAAAACAAAAATAAACAAATGGAACCTAATGAAACTTAAAAGCTTTTGCACAGCAAAGGAAACCATAAACAAGACGAAAAGACAACCCTCAGAATGGGAGAAAATATTTGCAAATGAAGCAACTGACAAAGGATTAATCTCCAAGATTTACAAGCAGCTCATGCAGCTCAATAACAAAAAAACAAACAACCCAATCCAAAAATGGGCAGAAGACCTAAATAGACATTTCTCCAAGAAGATATACAGATGGCCAACAGACACATGAAAGAATGCTCAACATCATTAATCATTAGAGAAATGCAAATCTACAATGCAAACTACAATGAGGTATCACCTCACACTGGTCAGAATGGCCATCATCAAAAAATCTAGAAACAGTAAATGCTGGAGATGGTGTGGAGAAAAGGGAACCCTCTTGCACTGTTGGTGGGAATGTAAATTGATACAGCCACTATGGAGAACAGTATGGAGGTTCCTTTAAAAAGTAAAAATAGAACTACCATACGACCCAGCAATCCCACTACTGGGCATATACACTGAGAAAACCGTAATTCAAAAAGAGTCATGTACCAAAATGTTCATTGCAGCTCTATTTACAATAGCCAGGACATGGAAGCAACCTAAGTGTCCATCATCGGATGAATGGATAAAGAAGATGTGGCACATATATACAATGGAATATTACTCAGCCATAAAAAGAAATGAAATGGAGGTATTTGTAGTGAGGTGGATGGAGTTAGAGTCTGTCATACAGAGTGAAGTAAGTCAGAAAGAGAAAAACAAATACAGTATGCTAACAAATATATATGGAATCTAAGGAAAAAAAAAAAAAAGGTCATGAAGAACCTAGTGGCAAGACGGGAATAAAGACACAGACCTACTAGAGAATGGACTTGAGGATATGAGGAGGGGGAGGGGTAAGATGTGACAGGGTGAGAGAGTGGCATGGACATATATACACTACCAAATGTAAAATAGATAGCTAGTGGGAAGCAGCTGCATAGCACAGGGAGATCAGCTCGGTGCTTTGTGACCACCTAGAGGGTGGGATAGGGAGGGTGGGAGGGAGAGAGACACAAGAGGGAAGAGATATGGCAACATATGTATATGTATAACTGATTCACTTTGTTATAAAGCAGAAACTAACACACCATTGTAAAGCAATTATACTCCCATAAAGATGTTTAAAAAAAAAAACCTACCTCAAGAAACAAGGAAAATCTCAAATAAATAATCTAACCTTACACCTAAAGGCAGTAGAGATAGAAGAACAAACGAAACCCAACGTTAGCAGAAGGAAAGAAATCATAAAGATCAGAGCGGAAATAAATGAAATAGAAACAAAGAAAACAATAGCAAAGATCAATAAAACTAAAAGCTGGTCCTTTGAGAAGATAAACAAAATTGATAAACCATTAGCCAGACTCATCAAGAAAAAGAGGGAGAGGACTCAAATCAATAAAATTAGAAATGAAAAAGGAGAAGTTACAACAGACACCACAGAAATACAAAGCATCCTTAGAGACTGCTACAACCAACTCTATGCCAATAAAATGGACAACGTGGAAGAAATGGACAAATTCTTAGAAAGGTATAACCTTCCCAGACTGAACCAAGAAGAAATAGAAAATATGAACAGACCAATCACAAGTAATGAAATTGAAACTGTGATTAAAAATCTTCCAACAAACAAAAGTCCAGGACCAGATGGCTTCACAGGCGAATTCTATCAAACATTTAGAGAAGAGCTAACACCCATCCTTCTCAAACTCTTGCAAAAAATTGCAGAAGAAGGAACATTCCCAAACTCATTCTATGAGACCACCATCACCCTGATACCAAAACCAAAGATACTACAAAAAAAGAAAATTACAGACCATTATCAGTGATGAATATAGATGCAAAAATCCTCAACAAAACACTAGCAAACAGAACCCTACAACACATTAAAAGGATCATACACCATGATCAAGTGGCATTTATCCCAGGGATGCAAGGATTCTTCAATATACGCAAATCAATCAATGTGATACACCATATTAACAAATTGAAGAAGAAAACCCATATGATCATCTCAATAGATGCAGAAAAAACTTTTGACAAAATTCAACACCCATTTATGATAAAAACTCTCCAGAAAGTGGGCATAGAGTGAACCTACCTCAACATAATAAAGGCCATAAATGACAAACCCACAGCAAACATTATTCTCAATGGTGAAAAACTGAAAGCATTTCCTCTAAGATCAGGAACAAGACAAGGCTGTCCACTCTCACCACTATTGTTCAACATAGTTTTGGAAGTCCTAGCCTTGGCAATCAGAGAAGAACAAGAAATAAAAGGAATACAAATTGGAAAAGAAGAAGAAACACTGTCACTGTTTGCAGATGACATGATACTATACATAGAGAATCCTAAAGATGCCACCAGAAAACTACTAGAGCTAATCAATGAATTTGGTAAAGTTGCAGGACACAAAATTAATGCACAGAAATCTCTTGCATTTCTATACACTAATGATGAAAAATCTGAAAGAGAAATTAAGGAAACACTCCCATTTACTGTTGCAACAAAAAGAATAAAATACCTAGGAATAAACCTACCTAAGGAGACAAAGGACCTGTATGCAGAAAACTATAAGACACTGTTGAAAGAAATTAAAGATGATACCAGCAGATGGAGAGATATATGTTCTTGGATTGGAAGAATCAATATTGTAAAAATGACTATACTACCCAAAGCAATCTACAGATTCAATGCAATCCCTATCCCTATCAAATTTCCAATGGCATTTTTTACGGAAATAGAACAAAAAGTCTAAAATTTGTATGGAGACACAAAAGACCCCAAATAGCCAAAGCAGTCTTGAGGGAAAAAAACGGAGCTGGAGGAATCAGACTCCCTGACTTCAGACTATACTACAAAGCTACAGTAATCAAGACAATATGGTACTTGCACAAAAACAGAAACATAGATCAATGGAACAAGATAGAAAGCCCAGAGATAAACCCACGCACATATGGTCAAATAATCTATGACAAAGGAGGCAAGGATATACAGTGGAGAAAAGACAGTCTCTTCAATAAGCGGTGCTGGGAAAACTGGGCAGCTACATGTAAAAGAATGAAATTAGAACACTCCCTAACACCATACACAAAAATAAACTCAAAATGGATTAGAGACCTAAATATAAGACCGGACACTATAAAACTCTTAGAGGAAAACCAAGGATGAACACTCTTTGACATAAATCACAGCAAGATATTTTTTGATCCACCTCCTAGAGTAATGGAAATAAAAAAAAAAATAAACAGATGGGACCTAATGAATCTTAAAAGCTTTTGCACAGCAAAGGAAACCATAAACAAGAAGAAAAGACAACCCTCAGAATGGGAGTAAATATTTGCAAATGAATCAACCGACAAAGGATTAATCTCCAAAATATATAAACAGCTCACGCAGCTCAATATTAAAAGAACAAACAACCCAGTCCAAAAATGGGCAGCAGACCTAAATAGACATTTCTCCAAAGAAGGCTTACAGATGGCCAAGAAGCACATGAAAAGCTGCTCAACATCACTAATTATTAGAGAAATGCAAATCAAAACTACAATGACGTATCACCTCACACCAGTTAGAATCGGCTTCATCAGAAAATCTACAAGGAACACATGCTGGAGAAGGTATGGAGAAAAGGGAACCCTCTTGCACTATTGGTGGTAATATAAACTGATACAGCCACTATGGAGAACAGTATGGAGGTTCCTTTAAAAAGTAAAAATAGAATTACCATATGATCCAGCAATTCCACTACTGGGCATATACCCAGAGAAAACCACAATTTAAAAAGACACATGCACCCCAAAGTTAATTGCAGCACTATTTACAATAGCCAGGTCATGGAAGCAAACTAAATGCCCATCGACAGACGAATGGATAAAGAAGATGTGGTACATATATACAATGGAATATTACTCAGCCATAAAAAGGAACGAAACTGGGTCATTTTTTGAGATGTGGATGGATCTAGAGACTGTCATACAGAGTGAAGTAAGTCTGAAAGAGAAAAACAAATATCATATATTAACGCATATATGTGGAACCTAGAAAAATTATACAGATGTACTGGTTTGCAGGGCAGAAGTTGAGACACAGATGTAGAGAACAAACGTATGGACACCAAGGTGGGAAAGCCACGGGGGTGTGGGGGTGGGGGTGTGATGAATTGGGCGATTGGGATTGACATGTATACACTGATGTGTATAAAATTGATGACTAATAAGATCCTGCTGTATAAAAAAAAATAGAAAAAACCTATTTATTAAAAAAATAATAAAAAAATAAGGAAAAAAATAAACAAAAACAAACTTTAAAATTTTTTTTTAAATTTTAAAAAAAGAACCAGCTTTTAGTTTTATTTATCTTTGCTACTGTTTTCTTTGTTTCTATTTCATTTATTTCTGCTCTGATCTTTATGATTTCTTTCCTTCTACCAACTTTTTGTTTGTTCTTCTTTCTTTAGTTCCTTTAGGTGTAAGGTTAGATTTTTTATTTGAGATTTTTCTTGTTTTTTGAGGTAGGATTATACTGCTATAAACTTCCCTCTTAGAACCACTTTTGCTGCATCCCATAGGTTTTGGGTTGTCATGTTTTCATTTTCATTTGTTTCTAGGTATTTTTTTGGTTTCCTCTTTGATTTCTTCAGTGATCTCTTGGTTATTTAGTAATGTATTGTTTAGCCTCCGTGTGTTTGTGTTTTTTACTTTTTTTTCCCTGTAATTGATTTCTAATCTCATAGCATTGTGGTCAGAAAATATGCTTGATATGATTTCAGTTTTCTTAAATTTACTGAGGCTTGATTTTTGACCCAAGATGTGATCTATCCTGGAGAAAGTTCTGTGTGCACTTGAGAAGAAAGTGTAATCTGCTGTTTTTGGATGGAATGTCCTATAAATATTAATTATATCTATCTGGTCTATTGTGTCATTTAAAGCTTGTGTTTCCTTATCAATTTTCTGCCTGGGTGATCTGTCCAATAGTGTAAATGGGGTGTTAAAGTCCCCCACAATTATTATGTTACTGTTGATTTCCTCTTTTATAGATGTTAACAGTTGCCTTATGTATTGAGGTGCTCCCATGTTGGTTGCATGTATATTTATAATTGTTATATCATCTTCTTCGGTTGATTCCTTGATCATTATGTAGAGTCCTTCCTTATTTCTTGTAACATTCTTTATATTAAAGATATTAAAGTCTATTTTATCTGATATGAGTATTCTACTCCAGCTTTCTTTTGATTTCCATTTGCATGGAATATCTTTTTCCATACCCTCACTTTCAGTCTATATGTGTCCCTAGGTCTGCAGTGGGTATCTTGTGGACAGCATATATATGGGTATTGTTTTTGTATCCGTTCAGTGAGCCTGTGTCTTTTGCTTGGAGCATTTAATCCATTCACATTTAAGGTAATTATCGATATGTATGTTCCTATTACCATTTTCTTAATTGTTTTGGGTTTGTTTTTGTAGGTCCTTTTCTTCTCTTGCTTTTCCCATTTAGAGAAGTTCCTTTAGCATTTGTTATAGATGTGGTTTGGTGGTGCTGAATTCTCTTAGCTTTTGCTTGTCTGTACAGCTTTTGATTTCTCCATTGAATCTGAATGAGATTCTTGCCGGGTAGAGTAATCTTGGTTTTAGGTTCTTCCCTTTCATCACTTTAAATATATCGTGCCACTCCCTTCTGGCTTATAGAGTTTCTGCTGAGAAATCAGCTGTTAACCTTATGGGAGTTCCCTTTTATGTTATTTGTCATTTTTCCCTCATTGCTTTTAATTATTTTTCTTTGTCTTTACTTTTTGTCAACCTGATTCCTATGTGTCTCAGTGTGTTTATCCTTGGGTTATTCCTGCCTGGGACTCTCTGTGCTTCCTGGACTTGGGTGGCTATTTCCTTTCCCATGTAAGGGAAGTTTTCAACTGTAATCTCTTCAAATATTTTCTTGGGTCCTTTCTCTTTCCCTTCTCCTTCTGGGACCCCTATAATGTGAATGTTCGTGTGTTTAATGTTATCTCAGAGTTTTTTTAGGCTGCCTTCATTTCGTTTCATTCTTTTTTCTTTATTCTTTTCCATGGCAGTGAATTCCACCATTCTGTCTTCTAGGTCACTTATCCGTTCTTCTGCCTCAGCTATTCTGCTACTGATTCCTTCTAGTGTATTCTTCATTTCAGTTATTGTATTATTCATGTCTGTTTATTTGTTCTTTAACTCTTCTAGGTGTTTGTTCTTTAATTCTTCCAGGTCTTTGTTAAACATTTCTTGCATCTTCTCCATCTTTGCTTCCATTCTTTTTCCAAGGTCCTGGATCATCTTCACTATCATTATTCTGAATTCTTTTTCTGGAAGGTTGCTTATCTCCACTTCATTTAGTTGTTTTTCTGGGGTTTTATCTTGTTCCTTCATCTGGTACATAGCCCTCTGCCTTTTCATCTTGTCTATCTTTCTGTGAATGTGTTTTTCATTCCACAGGCTGCAGGATTGTAGTTCTTCTTGTTTCTGCTGTCTGCCCTCTGGTGGATGAGGCTATCTAAGAGGCCTGTGCAAGCTTCCTGATGGGAGGGACTGGTGGTGGGTAGAGCTGGATGTTGCTCCTGTGTGCAGAGCTCAATAAAACTTTAATCCGCTTTTCTGCTGATGGATGGGTCTGATTTCCCTCCCTCTTTGGCCTGAAGTGACCCAGCCTTAGAGAATAGAGGCTTCTCAGTGGGGCCAATGGCAGACTCCAAGAAAGCTTATGCCAAGGAGCACCTCCCAGAATCTCCACTGCCAGTGTCCCTGTCCCTGTGGTGAGCCACAGCCACCCCTTGCCTCTGCAGGAGACCCTCCAACACCAGCAGGTAGATCTGGTTCAGTCTCCTATGGGGTCACTGCTCCTTCCCCCTGGGTCCTCATGCATACACTACTTTGTGTGTGCCCTCCAAGAGTGGAGTCTCTGTTTCCCCCAGTCCTGTCGAAGTCCTACATTCAAATTCTGCCAGCCTTCAAAGTCTGATTCTCTGGGAATTCCTTCTCCCATTGCTGGACCCCCAGGTTGGGAAGCCTGACGTAAGGCTCAGAACCTTCACTCCAGTGGGTGGATTTCTGTGGTATAATTGTTCTCCAGTTTGTGAGTCACCCACCCAGTGGTTATGGGATTTGATTTTATTGTGATTGCACCCCTCCTACTGTCTCTTTGCAGCTTCTCCTTTGTCTTTTGATTTGGGGTATCTTTTTTGGTGAGTTCCAGTGTCTTCCTGTCAATGATTTTTCAGCAGTTAGTTGTGATTCTGGTGCTCTTGCAAGAGGGAGTGAGCACACGTCCTTCTACTCTGCCATCGTGAACCAATCTCCATACCTCATTTTGTTGTGCTTTGCAGCTATTGCATTTTTTACAAATATAAGTTTTATGGCAACACTGTACCCACCATGTCAATTTACACCATTTTCCCAACAGTATGTGCTCACTTCGTTTCTCTGTGTCACAGTTTGGTAATTCTCCAATATATCAAACTTTTTCATTATTTTTATATTTGTTATGGTGATCTGTGATCAGTGGTTTTTGATGTTACTGTTGCAAAAAGATTATGACTTGCCAAAGGCTTAGATGGATGATAGCATTTTTAGGCAAAAAACCTTTTTTAAAAAAATCCTACTACTTTATTTATTTACTTTTTATTGAAGTATAGTTGATTTACAATGTTGTGTTAGTTTCAGGTATACAACAAAGTGTTTCAGGGTTTTTTTCCTGATTATATTCCATTATAGGTTATTACAAGTTATTGAATATAGTTTGCTGTGCTATACAATAAATCCTTGTTCCTCATCTATTTTATGTATAGTAGTTTGTATGTGTTAATGCCATACTCCTAATTTGCCCCTCTCCTTTCCCTCTCCCCTTTGGTAACCATAAGCTTGTTTTCTATGTCTCTGAGTCTGTTTGTGTTCTGTATGTAGATTCATTTTTATTCTTTTTTTAGATTCCACATATAAATGATATCATATAGTATTTGTATTCTCTGATTTATTTCACTAAGTATAATATTCTCTAAGATCATCCATGTTGCCGCAAATGACAATATTTCATTCTCTTTTATGGCTGAGTAATATTCCATTGTATATATATGTACCACATCTTAAGCCAGTCCTCTGTTGATGCACACTTGGGTTGTTTCCATGTCTTGGCTATTGTAAATAGTGCTGCTATGAGCATTAGCAAAGAGTATTTTTAAATTAAGTTATGTACATTGTTTTATGCACACTTTGAAGA
Source organism: Balaenoptera musculus (assembly GCF_009873245.2). Lineage (NCBI taxonomy): Eukaryota > Metazoa > Chordata > Mammalia > Artiodactyla > Balaenopteridae > Balaenoptera > Balaenoptera musculus. The sequence goes on along the minus strand of NC_045789.1, from coordinate 44,009,323 downwards.
CACACTTTTTGAAGACATGCTATTGCACACTTAATAGAATACATTATAGTATAAACATAACTTTTATATGCCCTGGGAAATCAAAAATTTTATATAACTTGCTTTATTGTGATATTTGCTTTATTTTGATGGTCTGGAACCAAACTTGAAATATGTCTGAGCTATACCTGTATATAGGACATTATGGTAGTGGATTATTGAAGTACATTTACACATAAATATGCCATTTATGTATACATATTATAAATAATCATCAGTGAATATTATGCTTCAAATAAATTGAGATTATTTCAATATTTTGGTATAATTTCATATAAAGCATTACACTATAACCAGGTCATCATGATTTACTAGACTCTTAGGAATCCTCAGTCAAAGATAATCCTTTTAAATGAATTTATTGACAAAGACTAAGTGGGAAAACCTAAATCTTTGGTGAGATGATATTGAAAGTTCCTACCTTTTTGGATAGAGGAGACTATGGAATGTTACAAAGCATCTTTCATTTTGACAGCTGTTGCCCCACTGGGACACCCTGACCTCAGAATTCAAATCACATGTCTGTCTGCAGATGTGTCAAGGGTAAGAAATCCTCAGTGTTGGTGTTGCCCATGACCATATATCATTGGTCTGCATAGCTGAAGGAGAGATTTTTCCTAGTGGTCCAACAAAGAACCTAAAATTCAAGAGAAATTGGGGAACAGAAAAGGGAGAAGTTTACCTCTATTTATTATCCAGAAGGCAGATTTCTAGTTCTATCACAGTTACATAGAAAAAAAATTAAAATCAAATATAAAGAACTTTTCCTAGGTGTTCTTATCATAACACTTATTTTCATAAGTGTTCTTATCATAACCCTTATTTTGGTTGTAATTATAAAGATAATTTACCTTTAGTGAAGACAAATAGTATACAAAAGTATAAAGAAAGTTAAAATCATCCATAATTTTATCACTCCAAGATATTACTGTTATTATTTTGATATTTCCTTCTAGTATTCCTTTATTTGTGAAGATATATAATTAGCAATAGCAAAATGGATATCAATATAGGTACACATAAATATGTAGATCCTAATACAGGTATTTTCAAAATTTGAATCATGCTGCCATACAAGATTATTTCAATTGCTCTAGTAAATTCTTTTTTAGAGCACAGATCTTCCTCAACTTATAATGTGGTTATATCCCCATAAACCAATCGTAAATTTAAAATATTGTAATTGAAAATGCATCAATACACCTAACCTACCAAACATTATGGCTTAGCCTAGCCTACCTTAAACTGCTCAAAACATTTAACACAGGGGCCCCCAACCCCTGGGCCACACAGCAGGAGGTGAGTGGCAAGCGAGGAAGCAAAGCTTCACCTGTATTTACAGCCGCTCCCCATTGTTCCGCATTACTGCCTGAGCTCCGCCTCCTGTCAGATCAGTAGCAGCATTAGATTCTCATAGGAGTGCAAAGCATACTGTGAACTGCACATATGAGGGATACAGGTGGTGTGCTCCTTATGCAAATCTAATGCCTGATGTGAGCTGGAACTGAGGCAGTGATGCTAGCACTGGGGAGTGGCTGGAAATACAGATTATCATTAGCAGAGAGGTTTGACTGCACAGAGACCATAATAAATCAATTGCTTGCAGACTCATATCAAAACCCTATCAGTGAGTGACAAGTGAAAGCAAGTTCAGGGCTCCCACTGATTCTGCATTATGGTGAGTTGTATAATTATTTCATTATATATATTACAATGTAATAATAATAATAGAATAAAGTGCACAATACATGTAATGCACTTGAATCATCCTGAAACCATCCCCCCACCCTGGTCTGTGGAAAGATTGTCTTCCACAAAACCGGCCCCTGGTGCCAAAAAGGTTGGGGACTGCTGATTTAACAGTAGCCTACAGTTGGGCAAAATCATCTATCAGAGAGCCTATTTTATGATAAAGTGTCAAATATCTCACATAACTTATCGAATACTATACTGAAAGTGAAAAATGATGGTTGTATGGGTACAGAATGATTGTAAGCATATGGGTGGTTTATCCATATGCACTTGTGACCACATGGCTGACTGGGAGCTGTGGTTGCTGCCACTGCCAATGCCCAGCATTATGAGAGAGTATCATACTGCATATCACCAGCCCAAGAAAAGATCCAAATTCAGAATTCAAAGTACAGCTTCTGCAGAATGCGTATCACTTTCACACCATTATAAAGTCGAAAACTTGTAAGTTAAAGCATCGTTAAGTTGGGGACTGTTTGTAATTATTTCATTTGTTGTAAGGAAGTTCCTCAAGCATATATCTGAGAGGCATCTATCAGTCAATTCCGTGAAACCCATTAAATAATTTTGATGATCTGTAACATACACAGCAGTGTAACACATAGTCATTAGTCTCAAGAAATTTTTATCATTCCCTGCACTTATACAGGGATTCATAGAAAAATAAAGTTAAACTTAAATTTATACTTAATCAGGAGCATGGAGAGACATTTCTGAATTGCCCAAAGACACATTTACTTAGTAGAAGCTCTATCACTTTTTATTTGGCAATACACTTCATAGAGGTAATATTATTTCAAAATGATTCATATGATATACTTGCGTGCTTTAGATTCTACTTAGAGCAATACATGTGCAGTGCAGTTAGCTAATTATCTATGGATTTAAAGTAAAAAGGAAGGTTTCCCAGTTTCAAGTGTATCGTTTTTGGAAATGTTGCCTTCATTGCTCTCTGCCAAGCATGATGCTAAGTGTTATCTGACTTAATCCTGCAATTCAATTGGAGGGATGACATGTTTGGTCTGAGGAACCCTGAATCCAAGCAATGCATCTCAGAACATGGTTCAAAGTCAGGTGGGAACAGCTTCAACTATTTTTAGAGTTGTGGAGTGCATATTGGCAAGTCAATGAGTGAGGCCTGCTGCAGTAACGACATAAAGACACCTGCCTCTCTCCACCCCATCCCACCCCAAGGTCCTGGTCAGATTGGCAGGTAGGGTCCTTTTGCTTGGATGCTATGGGGAACGCTTTAAGAAGCTCTACATTGGATAATTTCATCTTTTTTTTCATACCCTAGTTAAGGGAATGCTCTTTTCCCCCTCATTTTCCTTGAAGGACTTTTCCTTGGGCTTTACCTTTCCTCACAATTGGTGTGGCAATATCTGGAGAAACATATATTGGAGACCAGGCCAAGATAAAAGGAACAAGCAGGCTGTTCAGCATGTTTTTTATAGGCCTTAAGTCAACCTGGTCTAGGAAAGCCATCCATGGTTCAGCCTAGCTCTCAAGAGAATGCACTGGAATTTGGGACAAAAGCCTAATAATAAAAATCATCCACGTACACATCTTAGTGAGAAGAAGTGAATCTTTTGATACGCAGTAAAACCGATATTGATCCTCAGGGAAGCCGGTGAGGTGATATGTGTCATAAGAAGCAAACATGAGTATCTTAAGCCTTTGTCACAGGTGATAAAAGCCGTCTGCTGAATATGAGGAAAAAAGCATTGTACGGTGAGAGATGAATACAAAATGGTTTTGCAATATGATAGACTGTTGTTAGAATATCCAGCTTTATGATATTTTAAAAGTATGTGTGAGATAATGAAATACTACATGAGTTTGTAATAAAGACATGATCAAAATTTTATAAGTTGAAACAATTTTTAAAAGACAGTACTCCCACTCCCTATATTTTTTAAATTAAAGTTCCCCATTTCTTGAAATTGGGAAAAACTGGAAATGCTTAATTACACTAAAAGAACACTCCTTGGTTACAATGCAAACCTATGTACTACTTGCCAACCAACTTTTATCATTTCAATTACTTGATCATTTCTGTCCATCAAGTTAATGGTTACTATATTTGAATCTAGTCCGTTCAGTGAAAAAAGCCAGGAATAAAGGAAAACAGCTATTAAACCAAACTTACTGGTGAATTTGCCCATAGATAAGGACTGCCATCTAATTCCTGCTCCTCAACGGAGACTGCTGGGCTGCTTTCCATTGTTCCTTCTAATCACTAAAATAGTTTTTAACCAGAAAATATATCTTTTTTAAAAAGACTAGACTTCTAAAGACTTGGATGTACACGGCAGTAATATTCTTAGTACTCAAAGAAAATCTCCTGACAGTGTTTTTACTCTGAATCTGCTTCACCCAGAAAGGTTGCCAAAAATGCATCAAGTTCACCAGGAGAAACCTGCCAGGAAGCTTAAGGGAGCTCATGCCCCATCACCTTGTGGCTGCAGTGGAGAAACGGTTCTTTTAGTTACCATTAGCTTTCAATGCAGTTTCCCTGTGGCAAAGGGCTTCTCCTTGCAATTTTTCATCATGCTTTTTCATCTTGAGATTAACAGGCAAATGCAAAATGGTTTCAACTTTGCTTCAGGGAGCCTGAAGTGTCTTGTTCGTTGGTGTTGGAATTTCTCAATTCTCACAAGCGCTTCTACTACTTTTTCAATGGTCCTCAATAGTCACTGTTAGCGAGTGTGTAATGAACTTTGGTGTTTCAGTTGAGACACTTTACATCTGTATATGACGACGACTTGACTGCAGGTAGTGGACAAATCCTGCGGGTTACATTTATCAACCCTGTGAAAACAGCCGCAAAACACAAAGTACGCTTAATTTATTTTGCTGATAGGATGTCCCATAGAGTTTAAACTTTAAGAATATTTTTTGAGTTCAAGTTTTGTTCTCCACTGCTTCTTTGTTTAATATTTTGAGAGTATGGGTTTAGCATGACATTCCTACCTGCTTAAGTAACAAGGTTTGGGAAAAATTAGTGGAGAAGTGATCCAAGATAGAGTTGCTCCCATGCCAGGATTTTATTTTTCCATACTTTGCTTTGCTGATGCACCTGCCCCTACACATTAAAGTCAGGAGAGAGAAAGCATTTCTTTAAGGGCTGATTCTCATTACATCTCCAGATTAAAATGTCCTTTGGAAGTAAGTGTGCAAGCCAAATTGCCTTGTTGGTATTGGTGTACTATACCTTGTGTAATATCTCTAAGGTTGTTCAAATTGTCAATTGACATATTTGCTGAAGCAGTTTGCAAGTTCATTGAAGTTATCTTTAGGTGTTAATGCTCACCTCTTTCATCACCACTTTACTCTTGTGCATGATCTATACCAAAAATATAACTCTGGATCTAATGCAAATGTTTGAAAATGCATTTTAAACATACACACAGGGCTTCCCTGGTGGCGCAGTGGTTGAGAATCTGCCTGCTAATGCAGGGGATGTGGGTTCGAGCCCTGGTCTGGGAAGATCCCACATGCCGCGGAGCAACTAGGCCCGTGAGCCACAACTACTGAGCCTGCGTGTCTGGAGCCTGTGCTCCACAACAAGAGAGGCCACGATAGTGAGAGGCCCGCGCACCACGATGAAGAGTGGCCCCCACTTGCCGCAACTAGAGGAAGCTCTCGCACAGAAACGAAGACCCAACACAGCCAAAAATAAATAAATAAAAATAAATTTAAACATACACACATTAACGTACATGTGTGCGCACAAACACATATATGAACTCACATTCTTCCTTAGTCCCACCTGATTTGAGCCCTCAGGCAATGAGAGTCATGCCCTGATGCTGACATTATGACCCAAACTTCTGGAAAGTCTCATAGCATGGTAAAGGCTTTTTACTCTACCAAAGATATACACAACTTCGTTAATTCTCACAATTCTCCCCAATTTTCCAAATGCAAAACCTGTAAACACTTACTTAAAACATACATCTAGAGTGGTGGCTGTGAATTTAAATCCAAATCTATTTTACCAATTGACTTTATATTTTTTACTACTTGAATGCTAACAATTAACTATATTTTGTTCAATAGTCACCAAACTTTAGCAAGTGCTTGAGCTAGTTCATGGTTGCATTAAAAAAGGGTTCAGTATTTTCTAGAATTTATCTGGATATTTGTTACAAGATTTAGTTTCCTTCCAGCTATGGCACCAGATTAAAATTTGTAATTTAATTGTGACAATCTTAATGATAAATTCATAATTAGCTGTTCTAAACAGATATGAAAAATGAATCTATTATGTAATGGTCTAATGATTCCAAAGGAATGCATACCAGTAATATGTATTTTAGAGTCCCAGGAAACATTTAAATTTGATGTACATTGTATGCCTTGCTGCTGTAAATTTTTCATTCTGAGAAAGTTTTTTTTTATTATGCCTTGCCTTTCTTAAACTTCAAGTGGAAAGAGAAATTACCGTAATTTTAAAATTCTTATTCATTTTTACAAGTTATTTCATTTCAGTATTCCAAAACGATAAATAAAATCTCTGTGATTTTAAAAGGAAAAAATGGCCCATGTAAAATTTAGAAAACAGTGTACTTTAAACTCTGTATTCAATTTCTGAAGCAGGCTTGCAACGAAAACAGGTTTTTTAAATGGTTCAATTTAGCCAAATAATTGAATTTTTGAAAACCATAAATGGAATTCAAACAACCTGCTATTAACTATGTTTTTAATAACAGTTGCTTGAATTAATTCATGCTTTAAAAAGTCCACAAATTGATATTTACATCTAAATTCACTATGCAAGGAAAAGGTTCAGAATAACTAAATATATGTTTGATCGTATAAAGTCCTCTTAGCCCAGCAGATTAGCACACCAAAATTTACATCTGAACTTTATCTCCAAATAGACAGTTTATTTTACATAAGTTATTGACTTCATTAAAATGGTCAGTTTTATCATTTTCTACTCTAAAAGTAAAATAGTCTGGGAAATATAAAGTCAGAGTTCTCTGCAAGATTTGTACCACCCTCTCTAGTTCTCAAGATAGATTACTAGAAGTGCTTCCAAATTAAAAAAAAAAAAAAGCAATTTGGATAATTTAATAAATGTTCAGTAACACTTTATCTTACAAACTTTTCCTAACCTTTGGCTTTCAGTTTTTTGACTCATCCCAAACTTAACATTTTATTCTTAAAATAAGTATTTATATTTAAAGTATTTATACATTTACAATTGAGCACTTCAAGAGTATCTAAATAAAATGAAACATAAGTGGTTTGTTCCTTTTTTGTTTCTCTGCCTCTGGTCAGATCCATTATTTAAAGTTTTTGCTTGATTTTGTTTTTTTTAAGCCATCTTATATATAAAATATCTCCTTTTCTATTGCAATCACTCTTTTTTCTAACCTTTCCCATCTTTTTCACTCATACACTCCTCCCATTCTATTCTGCCAAACTCATTTCTGAAGACATTATTCTGACATAAATATGAATTGGTTTTACAAGAATTTTCATATCAAATATACTAGTGAATGTGTTGATTAAAGAAGAAAGAGAATCAAAAGATTTTTTGGGGGCTTCCCTGGTGGCGCAGTGGTTGAGAATCTGCCTGCCAATGCAGGGCACACGGGTTCGAGCCCTGGTCTGGGAAGATCCCACATGCCGCAGAGCATCTAGGCCCGTGAGCCACAAATACTGAGCCTGCGCGTCTGGAGCCTGTGCTCCGCAACAAGAGAGGCCGCGATAGTGAGAGGCCCGTGCACCGCGATGAAGAGTAGCCCCCACTTGCCGCAACTAGAGAAAGCCCTCGCACAGAAACGAAGACCCAACACTGCCATAAATAAATAAATTAATTAAATTAAATAAAATTTTAAAAAGAGATTTTTTGGTTTAATTTTATGACCAACACAGGTGTTGGATAGATTCAGAACCAGGCATCTATTCCAAATGGCAGATTTTTTTTTTTTTTTTTACCATTTATTTGTCTGTATGCTAAAAAGAAATTTAAGTTGAGTACATTCATCATCCAAATTGATGTCAGGCTTAGGTTGTTAGGAAAAAATCTGGCTGCAATAAGATGCTGGTCAATTCCATAAATCTCATGATGACTTTCATGTCATACCAAAGCACATCACACCAACCTTTAAAACCATACCACATACCAGAGGAAGGAAATTAGAATTGCTTCTGTCAGGATCAACATAATGCCATAAGAAGTACTTCTTGAAAGGGAAAATGATTTACAAAAAAAGGAAGAGGCACTTGTTTTACATTCAAGAAACCTGTGTCTATTTACTTGGTCTTTTTTTATACCATGCAAAATGGTTTAGTCTGTGACATAACTGACATAGAACTCTATTTCAAAAGCAGAATTTGGCTGGAATTATCTAAAGAAAAAAATGCGTATTTTCCTTTTTTTAATTTAAGGAATGCTGACCTCAAGGCAATAGGCCAACATTATTTAATAGCTTCTTTTTTCAAAGAAAATATTAAGCATTTGATCCCCTGAATGAAATGTTTGATTTATTGAGATTAAGTATTCTGTGGGCCTTTCAATCTGTCAGAGAAAAAACAAACAAACATACAACAGTAATGGCATGCTAGTGCCTAATAGAGCTAGATTCAGTGAAAATGCAAAACAAATGTAAGATACAGTGCTACTTCTCCAAGAACTTATTCTACCTCCACCAGCATAATTAATATTTAGGCTGCAGTTAGAGAATACCTGGGCATCAGATTATCACCACACACCTGTCTTTATCAGGAGACAGGCAAGGGACTCATGGTCAGTGGGAATGAAGAAGGTACAACCCTAGATCCATATGACCTAAGACAGACCTAGGCGAACAATATGTCATCTTCTTAGTCAGAGTCAAGAGAGAACATCAATCGGAAGAGCTAATTGGCACAGTTGAGCAATAGTGTTGAAAGCCCTTGGAGAGGATAGACATGACCAGTCCTGGAACACTGCCTTCTTCATTGCGTGGGACCTGTGGAGGCCATAGCGTGCTGTAGACCTGAGCAGGGCTGCAATCCTAACAGACAGAGAAAGTTGACACATCCATCAGGGGTAACCTGGTGTCCTGAATACTTCCTGTGTCAGACACAAGTGAGCCTCACTCAAAATCAACTTCATCCCCATTCTTAGCAGCACAATCTCTTGTGATCTCATGCTAGAGGATCCAGCTACTGGGTCTAGGAAGACTCTGAAAGTATGAATCCTAGAGCTCCTCGAGTCTTCTGGTGGATCCCACAAGCATAAGTTAGGGATAAAGGAGGGTCAGAGAGGACCTTCAAGGGGGAAAATGGGGACCAGGGAAAACATAGGTCTTGGTGGTCTGATTCTCCACCCATACAGCACTGCCTACCACAGTTGATCTCCACCACTAAGGACCACTGTAAGGGTATTTTGACATTTTTTAGAAGGGCACTGCAAAGAATTGGGACCCCTGATATGTAAGCCCTGCTTCCCTGGGTCTAGGAGCAGTATTGTCAGAAAGAAGGGCTGGAGCTAGGCTTGGAAAGATAGTAAGGATCCAGATAAGAATAAAGAAGGACTTGACAGTAAGCGAGAGAGAAATGTTGGAAGGTAGCAAGAGAGAGATCCCAAATGAGAAAGAAGAAAATAAATTACATGTGAGAAGCAGGGAAGAGACTAGCCAGTCACTACTTCAAGGTGAACTGAAGAATTGTGGTGAACACTTTGGACAGGCTCATTTGTTTTTGGTTCCAGCTTCCATTTAATATGCCTGAATGTGCTATGGAATCTGGAGCTAAAAATCACATTGCTTAGACTCCAGTACAGCTAGACTCTGAGAAATAGGTTTCCCTACTTCAGTTTGGATGTGTGTTTATGGAGACAGAGGTGGGTGGTAAGCATCCAGTTTGGGAGTGTGAACTATGGCTCTGAAAGGGGTAGAGGGAACTGGAATTGTAGAGGCAACTTCCTATTTGGGCAGGGGGCTTCCCAATTTTGACAGAGGCTGAATGGTTCTGAAACCCAGAGTTATAGAAGGAGTTTCCCTCATTTGGCATGCAGTTTCTTTCTTTATTTCTGCCTTTAATCAGTTTATTCTGAGATGTAATCTACATACAATAAAACTTCCTGATTTTAAAATGTACAATCTGTGAGTTTCGGCAAATGTATGCAGTCATGCAAATACCACCAAATACCACCATAGTCAAGAATCAATATAGAACATTTTCATCACCCCCTAAAATACAACTTTCACCCCTTTGTAGTCAATCCCCAACCCCCAATCTGGCCCTAGTGGTCTGCTTTTTGGTACCATAATATGTCTTTTTCCTGAATTTCATAAAAATGGAACTAAACAGCATGTAGTCTTTGAAGTATGGCTTCTTTCACTTAGATTAATGCTTTCAGGATTCACCCATGCTGTTGCATGCATCAATGGTGTATTTCTTTCTATTGCTGAGTAGTGTTTCATTATATAGATATGCCACAATCTGTTTATTCATTAACAAGTTGATGGATATTTGAGTTCTTCCCAGTTTGTTGCTAAAATGAATAAAGTGGCTATGACAATAAACAAGTCTTTCTGTGGACATACGTTTCTGTTTTTCTTAGGTAAATACCTAGCAGTAGTATTGTTGGATACGATAAGCTCATGTTTAACAGTTTAAGAAACTGCCAAACTTTTTCCCAAAGATGCTGTAACATTTTTCGCTTCCACCAGCATTTTATGAGATCCTTTTGCTGCACATCTTTACCAACATTGGTATTGTGAGACTTTTTAATTTTGGCTACTCTACTGTGTATGTAATGTCAGTTTCTTAAGCTCAGCACCATTGACATTTGACGCCAGATAATTTTTTCTTCTGTTTATTGTAGGATGTTTAGAAACATGCCTGTCCTCTACCCACTAGATGCTAATAACAATCCTCTAGTTATAACAACAAAAGCTGTCTCCAAACATTGTCAAATGTCCCCTGGGGCAAATGACCACCTCCTTATTGAGAACCTCCAATGTAGTGGTGTATCACTGTGGATTTAATTTCCATTTCTCTAATAATGAAGGCAGTGAACATCTCTGAATGAGCATATATATAGGATTCTTCAGGTTACCTGTCTCCTCAATTGAGCTTTGATAGTTTGTGTCTTTTAAGGAACTTGTCAGTCTCATCTAATTTGTTAAATTTATTTAACAGAAAGTTATTCATAATAGTCCAACTAGAGTCTTATCAATTTTATTGATCTTTTCATGGAGCAAGGTTTTAATTTCATAGATTTTTCTCTCTGTCATTCTTCTGTCCTCAATTTTACTGATAAAAGTATGCTTTTATCTTTGTTATTTCCTTTTTTTTCTTAGATCATTGATTTGAGATCTTTTTTCTTTTCCAGTATAAGTACTTATTGCTGTTTCTCTAAGCACTGCTTTAGCTTCATCCTACAAATTTTTATATATTTGTTTTCACTTTTATTCATTTAAAGTATTTTTTAAATGCTCTTGTGATTGTTTTCTTTGATCCGTGGGTTGTTTTAAAATGTTTGGAAATTTCTCTCAATTATCTTTGTAAGCATCTTTATTTCATCTTCATTTTTGAAAGATATTTTTACTGTGCATAGAATTCTAGGTTGACAGATTTTTTTTTTCCTTAGGTACTTTAAAGATGTCACTTCATTTTCTCTAGCAGACATAGTTTCTGATGAGATATTGTCTGTCATTCTTATCCCTTTTTTTAATCTGCACATAATGTATCTTTTTCTCTGGTTTTTAAGATTTTTCTTTTCATCACTGATTTTCTACAATTTGGTATATTTTCCACAATTTTTAGTGGATTGCTGCCTTGGTATTTTTTTTTTAATGTGTCTTCTACTTGAAGTTCATTGAGCCTCTTACAGCTGCAGGCTTGTAGTGTTCACTAAGTTTAGAAAATTTTAGGCCTCTATTTTTTCAAGTATTTTTTTCTGAATTCCCTCTTTACTGTCCCCTCTGGATCCTCCCTCTCTCTCCTAACCTCCTTTGAGAACTCCAGTTACACCTATGTTAGCTCACTGAGCTTCTGTTAAGTGTTTCTGGATAGCTTCTATTGCCGTGTCTCCAAGTTCACTGGTATTGTTTTTCCTTCTGCAATGTCTAATCTGCTATTAATTCCATAAAATTTATTTTTTATTTCCAATACTATATTTTTTCTCCTTAAAATTTCATTTGGTTTATTTTCATATTTTCCATGTTCTCTCTTTACCAGGTACATTGTTAAGCATATTTAAAACATATATACTGGCTCTTTTATAAACTAATTCCATCATCTTTGTCACTTTTGAGTATATTACCATTAATTGATATTTTCTTCTGGCTGTGGATCACATGTTCCTACTTCTTTGTATATCTAGTATATTGATTAGAACTGGGTATTGTGGATTTTACATTTTTGGGTGCTAGATATTTTTGTATTCCTTTAAAGAGTGTAGCACTTTGTCCTGAAATGTAATTAAGTTATATGAAATCAGTAAGATCCTTCTGACATTTGTTTTCAAGCTGTGTTTGGGCAGATTCAGAGCAATGACTCTGCCCAATAACCCAGATATTATGATACCTACAGTCCAACTGAAGGGAACCTGAACTACTTTCATCCCTTGGGTGAGTTCTGGGAACTCTTCCTCTGATACTTTAATAAATTCCTTATTTTTCAATTCAGCCAGGACAGGTTCCAGAAAATTCTAACAGAAAGGGACTAATGGTTGCTGGGATTATATAATTAGGAGAAAATAAGTTATAAAAGACATTGAAAGTCTAGCTGAGCAGTCAAGTTACAACTCAATTCAAGAGTAAGGATGGAACTATTATTGGTTTTTGAAAAGGTAACTGATAAAATACAAGGGAATAAAATCTGGGGTGAAGTAATTTGTGTTGTGTATTCAAGGAAAGAAAGTGTGGAAATAGGGAGACCAGCTAGGAAGTTAAGGAATCCAGCGTTTCCCAACAGTGATAAGTGTGGAGCAGTAGAGAGAAGATGGTTACTATGAGCAACATTTGGAAGGAAGAAATTATCTGAAAGGAAAGGCCTGGTGACAAACTGGGTATAAGATATTAGGAATGGAAAGGGAAAAGTCAAAGCTGACTCCAAGATTTCTAGCCAGGGTGATACTAAAAGAAATGGGCAAGGAAAAATAGCTTTCAAGAGGAGAAGATGAGCAAGTTTTGGACTTGCGTTTCCTGATGAAGGTGGCACATCCAAGTAACCATGTCCTGGAGGCTGTTGAAAGACAACTGTGTTACAGATAATAGATCTGGGCAGGAGACCTAAGTCTAGACAAAACATGACATGGTCAGTATGGATGAATTTAGTCGCTTCTCAAATGCATTACCCTTCAAAATTCTATCCTCATGTCAATCTTGCTTTGGTAAAAGAAAAACTAATAATAATATTTTCTCTGTTTTAGATTTTGAATGTCTTTTGGTTTCTAGATTTGAAAAGGAATTAGAAATATCATAATAATTCAAGGGAAGCTATTCTTCTGTGTAATTACTTACACAAGTATTGGAAACCTCACATAAAATGTTGTGTTTGAGGGAACTCCAGCTCATATTCTTTACCAGAATTTTGGCTAACCTTCAGATAAACAAGCCTCCAAATCGTTCAATAGTCACCACCAGCAGTTGCCAGGCTAATGCTTTCATTTCCTTTCCATGGCACATTTCCCAAAGAATCTGAGCCTTTTGTGCTTTGAGGAAGGATTTCATACAGCATAAATAGGTTCTAAAAACACAATAGATGATTCTTTTGCTCATTTCATAATACAGACAACTTCCAGAATACATCACACAATTTTCTGTTCTGTATAATTTCCTAGGGTAGCAATCCATTCACCACTGTTACTCTAAATTAATCATTAGACAGAAACATAAATTATAGCATTCCAGGGGACTTTAGAAATCACCAACTCCAGATGCTTTCCTATATAGATATAGAAATTGTCGGTAGGAAATGGTATACTTTCCTGTCCAGATTAATGACAGAGTTAGAACTAGAATTAAATGTGATGTCTGCTCAGTGCTGCATGCTGTACCATTAGCTCTGCTCCTTGCAAATATTTTTAAAGCCTCTCTTAAGATAGGAAGATGCCAGTCAAGCATGATTTTTTGATTCATTCACCTTAAATATCGGTATCTTACATTGCCCTGGTTTTCTATTGCACTCATAAAGCAGCTGGGTAACCCTGAGTAATCTCCAATTGACCTACGATGATTCAGTTGATTTCACAACACATCTAAAACAAGCATTTTGCCTATATCTCTTTTGTTACTGCATGCCTTGACTCTAATTACGAGATAAATTTCTAGTTTCCATGGCTATGAATAACAAAGTATATTTTCCCCCCACTTTAAAATGGTGGGGAAAACTAACAAATGATAGAATCTAATTTATGACTAATCATATCTAGCTTATCCTTGTAGACCCCAATTTACAAATGATTTATATTCCAGAAGTTTGCAAACTGGCTATTAGAAACATTTACTGTATTTTTCCAACAATGTTACATATCGAAGTCAGATCTATTCAATGATACTATTACTTCTGTAGTGTGTTGTCTGTGTGTGGGTGTCTGTAAACTTTTAATGGCAAACTGATAACTGTCTTTTATCTATAGTAGTGGTTTTATGTAAAAAACATTTTACAAGTTCTAATGTTTATATCTAATATCTAATATAATATCTAATATCTAATATAATTTAATAATATATAATATCCAATAACATAATTTTCCCACCCTAAAGGTAAAAAATTTCCTACCCTACTCAGGCACAAGCGTCACAATCCAGCTCCAGTAGAGGAAGAGAGGGGGATAGGTAAGGAAGAGAGGCTGATGGAATCTTACAGGCAGTGTCTGGGCTGCCTCAATAGCAGCTTCCCCTAAATCAGGGGAAACTCTGGGTTCAGGGAAGTGGTTTCTGAGGATGTAAGTTCTATTTACAGTGTCCATCTGTAAGGAAGCTAAGTAGAAGCAAAGGATCTGTAGACTGTGATGTGGCTGAGGTCTCCAGCAGCAGCACAAGCCCTTCTGTCAATCAGGAGGGTAAAGGAAGAGCCCACACACAATAGCAAGTGTAACTGTTGGTTGTAAATTGTATGGGCAAAAGCCAGGGACTGTCTGTAGTTTCCACAATTGGGCACTGAACCCAAAACCCTGAGGACTTGCATTTATTTTCTTCTTACTATTTCAGTAAATGCACATTTAGTTCTAAATGTTAATTCCTAAAGCATACTACAAGGAGCAGATTACAAAACAGAATATTCCTAGTTAGAATGGTTTCCAGATTCCACAATTCAGGTTATAATCCAATGTATTATATCAGTATTTAGTCTCCATATGTTTTAATAACCATGTTGAATTACCATGCAACCCTCTAATTCAACTTACTGGACAAATGTGGTACATGAAGTTCAAGAATTTAGCCTCAGGTCACAATCATGTCTAAGACAGAAATGCAGTCATCTGCAGTTCTCAGCACATTATAATTCAAATGGGTAGAATTTTCTGTTATAATTTCAGGCTATTGCAATATTTTCCATCTTCAGCTATTAGTATGAGATCCTCAGGTGAAATTGAATTATCCATTACTTCAAGTTAAGCAGTTCTCTCATTTTCCAAGCTACATGAGAAACTATTTTCCCTCTGAGCCAAATCCATGACTCACAAGTTCAATGTTTGGATCATTTCATTACTAGGTGGGCATCATTTTCTATTGTTTTGGTCCAAGTTTATCTGGTTCACATAGAATCAGGACATCAAGTTCATTAAAGGAAAATTTATTGTGTCTATAATTCCAGGCCAATGTTAGATACTACTATTGCAAAGATCGCCATCCAGATAAAATCAAAGGGAGCTGTAATTTTCTTACATGAACCTAACTCCCTCAGGTGTCAAAAGTAGGATGCCTACCCCAGATCATTTGCATAGGCAGGGTTTGACGTGCCCCAGTGTATATGGGCCTTCTAGGATACCTCATCCAGCTCCACAATATAGGCCACAAACATAACTTCTCTCTTAAAGAATTATCTAACCTGTTTTTTTTTTTTTTTTTTAATTCTTAGTAAAAATTTGGACTTGTAAAACCTCCTCTATGCAAAATACTACTCTTGTGTGATGCACTTCTCCATCTCCAGCCCCACCCCGGGATCTTGCACTGAAGTTACTTCTACAATTATACATACCCTTTCAAACTTATAGAGCAAGACCAATAATCCTGGTCAAAATTCCTTCCTGATAAATAAGGTCATAAGCAGAATTTGTCAATATCCATCAAACGAATATGGAGCTGGACTCCTAGCTCCTCACTCTGAATGTGATTCATCTATCTTTTCTCCTTTGAATACACACTGGGTCCCACTGGAGATGAAAGTATTTCCTAACTAAACCAAATTGAATCAATGATAAGCAAATCAAAGGCGGCGGGGGGGGGGGGGTGTCATATAGAATATGAGCCAGATTGTAGTGTCAGTGTATCTAACCTGCTTCCTGGACTGCAGAAGAGGCCAAGATTCATGACTTAGGTCTTCACATGATGTCTTTAGGTCTTGAGAGGGTGTGCCACTTGGATGTCCTCTTACCCTCTAGTTCTAGCCCTTTCTCCTACCTTCTCGTCCCATAATGCATCTTCCTTTTAGCTCCTTTCTGTGTGATGTCTCTGAGCCAGCCTGCCCTAAGATATGTGACTTTTACTGCAAAATAGTGATGCCTCAGCCTCCAGTCTCTTTATGTTACTTTTTAATAATGTCCAGAAGTCCCCGAAATATCCATGACTTCTTTCTGCCACAGGAAGCGAGAAGCTCTGGCCTCAGTTTCTAATACTTTTAGGACTATACATGGGGATTTGGGAAAGGAAAGGTTGAGATGTGGTTAAGGTAGGGATGAGAACTTCTATTCTGGGCTGTGGCTGACTTTCTAAAAGCAACTGAAAGTAAACCCAACTTACCAATAAAATATTATTTCCCTATTGAGAGTTACTCAACCTAATCCTTCTAAAACCCACAAAGTACTTCTATTAACCTGACTTTTATTCTATTTCTCATGAATTAAATAGCCATTTTCTTATTTATTAATATGCACATTTGTCTCCTTCCAGTCTAAATTTTCATGACACCATTTCCCCCATATTAATAGACAAATGCAAGCACCAAGCCCAGTTCTCATATCCTTAATCTTTAAATAGTTTAGTTTATCCTCCCACATATCATTTATTATTTTATTTTCTAAATTTCTATTTATGAACCTACTATGCATTGGGCATAGCGTTAAGTGATTTTATAAAAGATAAATAAGATACAGTTCCTTCCCTCAAGGAACACATTGTCCAATAAAAAGTTAGAGACATAGAGAAACAATTATAAAACAGTTTAGAAATAGAAAGATATAGATATGCCCAGGGCATATCCAATTATAGAGGAGAATATAGAAAGAATTCATGTGGGGAAAAGACAGGGCTTTCTAGAGGAGGTGCCGACAGAACTCATTCTTAAGGAATGCATAGGCGTTTCCAGGCATGGAAGATGGGGAAATGGCATTTCGGCAGAGGGAACAGCATGAACAAGGGTGTAAAACTAAAAAACAACAAATGCCATAGGAAAGAAACTATTCACAGTTCAAGGTTGCTACAGCATAAACCTCAAACTGAGAGCTATAACACATGAAGGCCCATGCAAACCAAATTAAGAAGTTTGGAATTTATGCTATAGGTGATGGTGAGTCATTGAAAGGGATTTGCATCGGGAAGCAACATGGTTAAATCTGAGTATGAGAAACACCCTGGAGGCTGTGTTGAAGATGGACTGAAGAGATATAAGACAGGAAGAAAGGAGACAGACAAGCTAAGGGCCTGGATTAGGGCAGTAGCGAGGGAGTCAAGATGACAAGGGACCTGATATGAGAAATATTAATGGAGGGAAACTGGCAGAACTGAGTGGAAACGGGCTATGCAGAGAGGAGAGAGGAGAGTCAAGCCCAATTCCAGATCTAAAACATGAATGTCTCTATAAACAGAGGTACCAACAAATAACAGAAGGAAAATTCAGGGCCACAGTAGTTCAGGGGGAAGATCAAGGACTCACTTCTGGATATGTTGCATTTAAAGTGCCAATGGAATATCTCAAATACCGTAGATAGATATATAATTCTGAATCTCTGAGATGTCCAGGCAGAGAAATGGATGTGGAATTTTTAAAATATAAGTAGTAACTAACACAATGAGAGAAAATGAAGTTATCCAAGGAGGTCGTTCTTTATACCATTAGCAGTGATAATGCTCCTTTTATAGGAGTACCAGTTTTGTTTGCTGTTTTTGAAGAATGACTATTATTATTTTGTGTGTATGTGAATAGCACATATGTTTTGAGATAGACAGTTGACAAATATCGTTAACTTTTACTTTCAAATTAAAATATAAAAAGGTAAGGAAACAGGTACAACTCTTTTTCATGATTTTATGACGAAAAGCTTGAGAGGTAATTTTAAATATTTTTCTCAAAAATAAAACAATAACTTACTGTTTATAGATGGATTTCATGTCAATTTTTAGTGTCCCAGATAAAAACTCAAGAATACTCTTTTTCTCAAAATCAGCCCCCCCAGTTTATACTTCAAGATTTTTCATATAATCTTGCAAAGCTTATCACATCCAGACATACTTGGAACCAAAAGAAAACCATGTATTTTATTTATCTATTTAATACACATATTCTAAAAAAGAGTTTTCTTTTTCCTCTATTTAAAAAGAAACATTTTGCTCTTTTTGGACTTAAAAATATTGTATGCTCATTGTGGAAAACATGTAAACCATAAAAGCATATAAAGTATAAAAGAGAAAATCAAAATCTCTCCTAACTCAAAATCCTGAAGTGTTATAAATGTTAAAATGTTATAAACAGAAAATTTTACAATTATTTTAAATGTTATAAATATAAACAGTATACATACATATATAATATATGTATATATAACATACATAGACACACATATATATTAGGAAGAGATAGAAGATTGGCTATTGGGCAAAATTCTGCTCAGTTCAGTGACTGTAGGTCGAATGTGTGCCATGTAATCAGTTACATGCCTGCTACTTGCTAAACAAAGGCAAGAGCAGCAAAACATTTACATTTTTCTTAAATAACCTATTCCAAGGGGGAAAACATCACTAGCTCAAGGAGGGTTTCCTTCCTGGTTGTTACGGGCTTTGCCTTCAAAGGACTGCTGCTAATACAAGTTTGCCCCTAGCCAATCAGGGAGGGGGTTACAGACATTCTCAGGCACACCTGTTTGTGGAGTTGGAATTGAATCTAACTGGGTCCCAAACTGTGTACCTCTCACCACATCTACCACTATCTCTTCCACTACAACCTTTCACTTTTGCCTTTCATTATAGTCGCTCAGGATATATACAAAACAGTATGTATAGTATATGTGTCGCTCTAAGGGCCAGTAAGCATTCAAGAACATATTTGCCCTTTTTTACTGTGATGTTACTATAAAGAGGGAAAAGTTCTATCAAAGGTGGCGGCGACTGTCAAGTAGTCAATCGTATGTGTAGGTGTGTTCATGGATGTGTTTTTTTGCTGTCTTATTGTATATATGCAACTCCAAATCTTATATAGTAAGCACTTTATCTTCTCTCTGAAAATTCTTCATGGATATCAGTTACAACAGCTGCCAGTATCTTACTTTATGGTGCTGTCTTTAGTTAACCAATTTTCAATTATTAAGCATTATTTCAAAATAATTTGAGTGCCCTCTAAGGCTCTTTGTCCTCCATTGGTTGAAGTCTCAGGGCTCCTACAAAATATGGACCTTATTTGGATTCTGACTTCGGCAAACTCTATGTAAAAAAGAAACTAATAAGACAATTGGTGAAATTTGAATGGTAACTGGGTACTTGGTGGTATTGAATAATTATCGTCATATTAAGGTATGATAAAAACTGGTAGTTATATTTTTAAAAAGGGCTATCTTTTAGAGATTAAAGGAAAACTGTTTCTCTACTTATGACACTTCTGACACCTGATATGGGGTGCGGAGTTTCCCCTCAAGAATTTTCCAACTCTCAGGACACCAACTGGGTCTCCTCCAATTTAATGCAAGTCTGACACTAACTACCCAGAGTTAGAGTCAGACTACACAGGTTTAAGGTCTCAGTCCCACAAGACTGCCCTCACTTCAGATGCTAGTTGCAAGTAATGGGTCCCCAAGTACCCATGGTTCTGTCCAAGATGGCTGCAAAGTCAGGGGTTCCCACCACCCACTTCCCCCACCTGGTTCGATAATTTGCTAGAACAGCTCATGAAAGTCAGGGAAATATTTACTTATGTTTACCAGTTTATCATAAATGATATTATAAAAGACCCAGACAAACAGCCAGAGAAGGAGGTTCATAGGGTGAGGTCTGGAAGGGTCCAAGAGTGCAGGAGTTTCTGTCCCATAGAGTTTGGGGTGCACCATCTTCCTGGCACAGGGATGTGTTCCCCAACCCAAAAGCTCTCCAAACCCCCATTGGTTGGGGTTTTTATAAAAGTCCTATCATGTAGACATGAATGATTAAATCATTGGCCACTGGTGATCAGCTCAATCTCTAGCTCCTCCAGCCAGCCCCTCTCCCCTCCCTAGAAGTCCAAGGGTGGGACTGAAAGTTCTAACCCTTGAATCACAAGGTCAGTTCCTCTGGCAACCAACCCCCATCCTGAAGCTATCTAGGACCCCACCAAGAGTCTGCTCATTAGCATACACTCAGGGATGGTTGAAAAGGGCTTATTTTGAATAACAAAACATTCTCCTCTCACCCCTACTGCTCAAGAAATTACAAGGGTTTATGGGAAGAAGACCAAATATATATTTCTTATTATATCACAATATCACAGAAATCCATACTGAAGTTTTTTCAGATGAAATGATATAAAGTCCAGAACTTGCTAATTTGGTTGGTGGGAGTGAGTTTGTGGGAGGGGAGAGATGAAACTGAGGGACCCTTTGTGGATAATTATTGATGCTAGATAATGGGTACATGGGGATTTATTACTCTAGTCTCTACTTTTAGGTGTGTTTGAAATGTTTCAAAAAACATTTTTTTAAAGGGGAAGAGGAGATGCCCTGAGTCTCTAAATAAATACTCTAGATAAACATTTTGTAAAAATTACCCAGTAAAATGCCCTCCGATATTTTCTATTCCATTCTACACCATTCTGGATTTTCATTCTGACTGTGGCCCAGCAAATTGATTTTGCAATTCAAAAAAGACTCACAATAACTGCTGTTTAAAAACCACTGTTCTCTACCTGTTCTACCTCCCAGTCTGCCTTTTCCCACTACTAACTCCTCATCACTACTACTAGTTGCAGACCCAGTTTAAGTAAGAATTTGGCCTCCTGATTGCCTAGAATAAGAGTTTGGACCACATAAGTTGATTTCAAACCATCACTATTATAAATAATACTGTGAAGAGTCTTTATGTGCATCTTTGTCCATAGTACCTAGAAGTGGAATTGCTGGGTCAAGTGATATAAATACTTACAAGACTTATTATGCACATTGCCAAGTTGCTTTCCAAAAATGTAATAACTTGCACTCTCACAAGCTATCAATGCATATGCTGGTCTCATGGCACCCTTGCTAGTAGGAAGTATTACAGGCTTCTTAATTATTCCCCATTTTAAAAGTCAAAAACATTCCTTTTATTATTAGCAAAGTTTATGCTCAATTATTTCTTGGTTATTATTTTATTTTCATGATCTGTCTATCCTTGGTCTCTCCCAAAGTTAAGAGTTAGGATCATTGAAATTTTAAAAATTACTCTATAAGAGAGTTTTATAATTTAAGGATATTTATAGCACATATTTTCCTTATTTTTTGTTTGCCTTTATTTTTATTTATGACTTCTCATGACATAAAAATATTTTAAATTGTTATGAAGTTAAACTGATCTATCTTTTCCTTTAAGATTTCTTCCATTACTTTTAAGCTTGGGAAATCCCTTGGTATGTGCCAATCAAATAAACAGTAACCTACATGTCTTCCCTTTCATTTCCTCTGGAAGCTTTATAGCATTCAATATGTAGTCTCTTTTGGTCTTCTTACTGTATCTTTACTGAACAAAATATTGCTAATTTACCTTTTTACATTTTGTCATTATTATCAAGTTCAAATACTTCTCAAAGGCATATCTTACCAGCTTTCTTAAGGGTGAAACAATGGATTTTCAAATGCAGTGTGTTTTACCCAACTATAGTGATCTCTGCCATTCAATTTCCAATGGGGTGCCTGATACTCTGGTCATACTGACAAGAGAGTTATGCTTTGTATAAACAAAAGAGGTTGCTGAGTATGTGATGTGGTTGAAGGACAGTCAGGAAACTGCCTCACCTCCCACACAAAAATGTGTCCTCTTAAAAGTGACAGAGCATACACCCCGACAATTAGAGATCCATGACATTGGCAAATGAAAGAAGTCACATATTATTTTGTGCTAATGTATGAGTAGTTCATAATGTCCTGACTCAAAGCTCTTAGCAGAGCAGTGAAGACAAAAGGACAAAGAAGGTGACAGTAGACCCAAGAGCAAAAGAGAAGCTGATGCTGAAGATGAAAGTCAAGTCATACCCCTCATGGCAGTCTCATGGTAGCGGAGGGAAAGGTTAAACATTTGTTGGAAATAACCAAGTGCCAGGTACCACAAGAAGCTCTAGGAGTAGTCAGATAAAGCTGGTTCCTACCCTAATGAGGCTCACAGGCTAATTGAGAAGACAGAATAGTAAATCAATTGTTACAGGACAGAACTTTTGTTTCTGTTAGTAGGTAACTATTCAGCCCAGAGACTGGAATATAAATTAGGCTAGGTGAGGGTTGGAGGTTCCCTTGGGAGATATTGCGTGATATCGGATTTGGAGAATGAGCAGTACTTAACTAGGTGAGAAAAAGAAATGTGGAGAGGACAGTCCAGGCAAAGAAAACAGCATGTCCAACGGTAGAGAGGCACTGGCAGGGCCTGGAATGACATGTTTAAAGAAATGCAGATAGTGGGAAAAGCTTAAGAGAAATCTGGGGTTGGGAGTGTGTGGGGCGACTAGGGAGGCAGCTTCCAGGTTTGGGAGAGTTTGTGTGCTAAGCTACAGAGCGTGTTTAGAAAGCCATGGGTGTCAGGAAAATATTTTAAGCAGGGATGTAATATCTGATGTGATATTTTTAAAGATATCTGTGATTGCAAGAACGATAGATGATAGGGGATGCAGACAAAAGGAGGAGGGGGACTGATTGTGAAGGTATTGTATTAATTCAGGTAAGAATTGGTGTATGATGCAGCATTTGGAGAGGAGTATGTGGACATGAGAGGTTACAGAGATAGCATCTATGAGACTTGATGGGAGACAGGATGCAGGGTGAGGAAGTGGGAAAAGCCTGAGGTGACCCACATTTCTAGATTGGTTGACAGGGTGGGTAGTAGTGTCACTTACTGATGACTCACATTCATCAGATCATGGCTCATAAACGTGATAAGACATTGTTTCTTCTGTTTCACTGTTAAAAAATATCAAAGGAAGGAGAAGGAGAATTGTTTGCAGGAAAAAGACTGAGTAACATTGTAGTGTAGTAGAAAGAGTTCTGGTATAAAAGAACAAGTATAAGGTAATGGTCTCACTTGTAAATATAAATCATTAAACACTTCATTATTTAAATAAAGAAGGCCTTCAAAGGAGATATGTCCATTGAGGAAGGAGAGGTGAAGGAGCAGCTCTGATTCTTTCCACTTAATGTTTTGCCCCCTCAGTTCTTACTACCTTCACCACGATGGGCCCCAACCAATAGCTGCTCCCATGTTCATTCTGTCCCAGAAGAGCCAGCACAACTTTTCCTGGTTTAGCTCTGTACAGTTGGGCAGACATACTCTTCTTTTTTTTTTTTTTTGGCTGCTTTGGGTCTTCGTTGCTGCATGTGGTCTCTCTCTAGTTGCGGCGAGCCAAGGCTACTCTTTATTGTGGGGCGCGGGCTTCTCATTGCGGTGGCTTCTCTTGTTGCAGAGCATGGGCTGTAGAACGCAGGCTCAGTAGTTGTGGCACACGGGCTTAGTTGCTCTGCGGCATGTGGGATCTTCCCAGACCAAGGATTGAACCCGTGTCCCCTGCATTGACAGGTGGATTCTTAACCATTGCACCACCAGGGAAGCCCCAGACATACATTTTTTTGAAGATAGTTTTCCATAGCATGTACAGAAATACAAAATTGTCCAATGAAAAGTCAAAGGCTATGAAGTGTTTGGCTTCTCTTTCTGCCTAAGGTTGTTTTTCTACTACATGGATTCTCATTGCTTTCATCTGTGTTGTTTCAGTGTTATTTTTGTTATTTCTCCCTGATCACATTCTATTTATAACTGATATTCTGCTTCACCAATCTCGAGTACAAAATGAGGTCACATTCCTTTTAATATTCAAAATAAATTTTGAGACTCCGATCCATCCCAGCCTTCCAACTGTGATAAAATGTTTATTTCATCCTCAACATACTCCCTTAAGCTAACTCCAAAGCGCTTACAACGCCTACTATCTTAGCTTTCTAATGCTGAGTAACAAATTACCACAAATTTAGCAGCTTAAAATAACACTCATGTCACCGTCCACAGGTCAGCACAGTGTAGCTGGATTCTCAGTTCAGGATCTCACAAGACTGAGATTAAGGTGTCAGCAGAACTGCATTCCTTTCTGCATACTCTGGGGAAGAATACACTCCAAGCCCATTTAGACTGTTGGCAGAATTCAGTTCTATCTAGTTATAGAACTGAGGTCCCTGTGGTCCCTCCATCTTAAAGCCAGCAACAGTGCATCAAATCCTTCTCATGCTTTGAATTTCTCTGACTTCTGGCTTCCTTTTCTGTTTTTAAGGGCTCTTATGGTTACATTGTGCCCGTCTGGATAATCTAGGATTTTCTCCCAATTTTAAAGTCAAACAATTAGTAAAGTCCTTTTTGCCAAGTAACATAACATATTGCGGATCCAACCCCAAAGAGCAGAGATCACAGAAGATATTTTGAATTCTGCCTACCAAGCCTACCTGTTCCAAAGTGAGTAAGTCTTGGTTACTATCCTTTGAAGGACACAAAGTCACAAAACCATCTTCAGTAGCCAAGGAGCCCCCTTTTAACACGTTGTCCCTGTTGAAACCCAGCCACCCAGAAGCTCAGATGCCTTCCCTTTCTAGAGAATTGTGATTTAATCACAGAAACTCTAATGTTCTCAAAATCATCTTACTTGTACTGCCAAATGATCCCATTTCCTAGACAAACATACCATACCAGGCAGATAATGCCTAGTAAAACTCCTATCCACTTAAGAAAAGTACTTTAATGACCTGGGGTTCTACTGCTAATCTGGGCGATGTCTCCAAGTATAGCAGCAGAGAAGGAAGTCTCTCTCCTCCAGCATTAAATTCCTCCATCATAGCTTCACGCTGCCTAAACCTTATTTCATTGAACTCACTTATAATATAGTTCTAAACTGCACATCTCTTTTAGTTTACACAAATTCAAAGCCATTTTACCTCAAAGCACAATTACAGTGCCTGAGCCTGGGGCAGTAGCCAGTCTCCCTCACGACATACCTACACTCCAGTTTTCCCCTCTGGTTTCTTTCCCTGGTCCCTAGGACCCAAGACCCACCATGATTTCCTCTCCCTAATATACTGACATTTCTGTAATGAAAAGCCTTGCCTTGTCACATAGTCATGATAGAAAATTCTAATTCTAGAAATATATCCACAGATATGAAGGAAAACTATGGTGATTACAGGGCAGAATTGGCATACTACTCATAGAAAGATCAGTAAACCTAAAGAACATCTCAATATTCATAACGTAAAAATGAGTGTGAGGTTGCTGAGTGGAGCAATAGTTCAAAATATTTTCATATTCACAAAATTTGAGTTGTCGAGACCTTCCAGATAGAAAGAGTATGTTAAATCAAAGAATGTTTGTTATTTTTAAGTAACAGAACTCTAATCTTGTAATTCCAGTAGAAGCAACAGAGATTACTTATCTATACAATCTCCTTAGCCTAAGATAAATGCTCGCTAACCCCAAAGAGAATAGTTACCAATAATAGCCATCAAATTTTGGTCATTTTCTCATTCCTTCCCTGCATTTGACAAGGGGGATCTCCTCATTGTTTTTTCATGCCTTCTGTTCCTTTTGGTTCTCATGGCACTGTCTTACTCCTCTTACATTTGTATGCAATTCTCTGTCTCCTTCTCAGGCTTGTCTCTTATGTATGCTCAGTGTAAACTGTGACATCAAAAACATAAAATGTGTCTACAAATAACAAACGTTGGTGAGGATGTGGAGAAAAGGGAACACTTGTACACTGTTGGTGGGAATATAAATCGATATAGCCACTGTGAAAAACAGTATGGAGGTTCCACAAAACAATGCTGTATGATCCAGCAATTCCACTCCTGGGTGTATATATGGAAAAAAAAATGAAAACACTAATTCTAAAAGATACATACACCCCAATGTTCACAGCAGCACTATTTACAGTAGCCAAGGTTTGGAAACAACCCAAGTGTCCATCAACAGATGAATGGATAAAGAAGAGTTGGTATACACACACACACACACACACACACACACACACACACACACACAATGGAATATTACTCAGACATAAAAAAGAATGACATTATGCCATTCTCAACAATGTGGTTGGATCTAGAGTATATTATGCTTAGTGAAATAAGTTAGACCAGGAAAACCAAATACTCTATGTTATCATTTATGTGTGGAATCTAAAAAATAAAACAAACAAATGCACATAACAAAACGAAACAGACTCACAGACATAGAAAACAAACTTATGGTTACCAAAGGGGAGAGGGAAGGGAGAAGGGACAAAATAGGAGTATGGGATTAACAGATACAAACTACTATACATAAAATAGGTAAGCAACAAGGATTTACTGTATAGCACAGGAAATTATATTCAATATTTTGTAATAAGCTATAAATAAATACCCTACCTAATACATCATTATTCTGGACATTAAACGAGAGTACGTAGGTGAAAGCTCTTTGTAAATGACAAAGCACTACATCAATGTAAAATAACATTAGTGGCAGTTGTTTCAATAATAATATCAGAAAGAGAATGAAATTAAGGTAGGGCTCTCTGGGACACCCACCCCATCCCTGCACCATTCCTTCAGGTTTCTGCCTTGGGAAAGTGCTTCCTTTGCAGTCTCTTCACCAGGAATGGCCACATAGACCAGTTACTATAGGACTAGCTACTGGCATTCTTGCTTGACCTTGAGGTTCTCACTCTATGATTTGCAACTGAGAAGTTTCAAATACTTCTCAGGATGTTTCTAATACTTGCTCTGATTGCAAAATCAGAAAGAGCTTTGTGTAACTCATAAATCTATCTCCATAGCCTTACTATGGGGAGATATGGTTATAAGTACATCTGTGATTATCACCTGCTTCTTTCCCATTGCATGGAGCTAGCAATGAAGCATTCCAGACATCCCACCAGAGGGCTAGGGCCTTCAGTGAGGAGGCCAGCGTAGGAGTATGGAAGCAGTTATGGAATACTTCCTCAGAATCTCTCCCTGTAAGAAGGGTTCCTCTTGACAAGGGTTACATTATTCTCTACCGTTGGGGACTTATCACAAATAGTCAAGTATCCCAGGTATTATATTACATTCATCTCTCCCTTAACACCTTCCATAACCAGTCCATATACTTGACATTGCACTTTGGGTTCAGAGCACATAATATGATGAACATGCTAGACAGGTGCCCATCTGTTTTCTGACTCAAATAAAAATTAGGAGCAATAGCCTGCTGGCAATGAACACTCCCTTCTATCCACTGCCTTAAAGGGATAGGAAAGCCAACCTTACCAGCTCTCCTTGCTTCCTTTGCTCTGAGCCTCTCTGGCCCCAAAGGGAATGCACAACCAAACTTTCTGCACTTTGGTAGAAGAGAGTTAATAATCACATTTCACATTTAATTCTCAATCCACAGCAATTTGCTTTCTGCCTCATTAGCAGTAAACTACTGAATATCTCTCATAAATGTTAACACTGATTATGAACATTTTCCAGTTCTTATCTAATCTAACTTTTACTATCCTTTCTACCTGGAATGCTTGGCCCTGCTTCTTTCCATCAGGAAAATCTCATTAGAAATATATTGCAGCAAGATATGTATTGTTTTTGACCTCTACAGTCCAAAAATACCTCACACAAATTTCTATTGTATCATTTTTCATGCTGTATTATAATCCTTTGTTTGCATTTTTGACATGCTGAATTGAATTGAATGACCCTTCTGACTACCTGTCACTAGGGCTTTTAATGTTCTCAATTATTTTAATAATTACAGTAGGTTGTTCAACAGTTATTTATATTTTCCCAACTGGCATATGCATTTATTAAATAGCTGATTGAAGTTAGAGATACATTATATAGTCATGAATAGGAGCCAAGTTAACTAACTTATGGAAACACTAAAGTTTAGATTTCATATTCTTACCAACCAAAATAACTGATCAAACCTATATTTTTACATGGAATATGATATTTCAGGAAATTAGTTTGTTATAGAATGTTTTACTGCTTTGATATTATTTGAAAAATAGAAAAAGAACAGGAGTGTTTATTATTCTAGATTAAATTTCATGTCTCTATACCACAATTGCAATTTCATATAATATAATTTTTCCACAGCAATAAAATAAAATAAAAAGTATCAACCATAAGAAAACATGTTTTAGCATTTTTTAAACAACTTTATCATATTTTTGGCAAATCCATGGCAAAACTTTGGAAACATTTTGCACAAACATTGGATAAATCAGCTCTAAAACAGCAGTGTTTAAATGGTTTGTAGGTGTAGAGACCACACATCTCAGTTTTCCTGGCAGCGTCTGGGCTTACTCTTATTGTCTTGGCACAATTAGTAGCAGCTTTCTTCTTTCACAGAAGGAGCCTGGTTTGGACAGTAAAATTGTAAAGCCATCCTACTTACAGACTGTCTACACAGAGATTAAAAAGGAGACAATAATGTTTAATGCTTAAATGTCCCCATGACTCTCATAAAATCCCCTGAATTTTCATTTTTCAATAAAAATCTTTTTTTTTTAAAGAAATGAACTATTGGTGTAAACCACTGTCAGTTGTTTTTTTGGTTTTTTGTGTTTCTATTTATTTATTTATTTGGCTGCATCAGGTCTTAGTTGCAGCACGTGGGATCTTCATTGCGGTATGTGGGATATTTCGCTGCTGCGAGCAGGCTCTTTGTTGCAGCATGGGGGCTCCAGACTGTGCGAGCTCAGTAGTTGCAGCACGCAGGCTCTCTAGTTGTGGCGCATGGGCCTAGTTGCCCCACGGCATATGGGATCTTAGTTCCCCAACCAGGGTTCGAACACGTGTCCCCTTCAATGGAAGGTGGATTCTTAACCACTGGACCACCAGGGAAGTCCCTCAATAAAAATCTTTTGATTTCCCAAAAACCGTTTTTGTAGGTTTTTAATTTTATTTCTGTTTTTTACAAATTTCCTTTAAATATGAATATCTCTCTGTCCTAAAAATTATATCTTATAAATATTCTTTATTTTACTCTCAAATGAAATGTTTTTTTTAACTTTATAAGCATATTCAAGTATTAGGTACTGTAAATGCCTACTGGTCCAACTGTTTAAAACCCAAAAAGATTCCATAATTAATAGAGATTGAAACAACTCCCTCCTAATCATTATGAACTATTGGTTGTATTCATAGGGAAAATCTCTTAGATGGTAATAGCTTCTATTTCAGTGATGTGTTCTCTGTGATTTCAAATTTCCTGTTCTTGTGGTAGTGATCTTATTTTTTCCCTATGCTTTATGTACTGGAGACTACAATTGTTGTAGTCATTATTTTTGTTCTGTATTCACCCCTAAGGCCTTGGATTGCCTTTAAATGTATTTTTATGTGCAAATATTTCTAATCTTTGATAGCATTGTCCATTTTGTGCTTTCATAATTTCCCTAAATATGCCATTTCCACTCCGTTTGAAGGAAGATATTGAGCAAAACGAGGGCAAACAAAGTATTCTGGAGACACGGCTTTGAAATATACTCCCCCTGGTGGTCCAACGCTCTGTTGTTGTGTAATGTCATAAAAATATTTTCTCTGGTTTCAGGAGTTATCATGTAAAATAGATGACAAACAGGTAATTGTTTCCAAGAACATACATGAGGACCCCCTTATCACTTAGTGAACAGATTTTACACATATTTATCTCAATTCATTATCCCAACTTATTTGTATAAGTTGTGTATAAGTACACTCTCATACAACAAAATGCCCAAACCTTGGATGTTTTTCATGGGGAGCAAATGGAAAATTGTTCTTTTATTCCTAAACCTTAAATAATTCCACATAAGTTACCCCTTAAGTTCTTCTATCTATTTTAGATACAGGATGTTTGAACTTTTCTACAAGTATTTTCTAGATGTGACCACTTAGACATAAATTAAAATAACGTGTAAGAACTCATTGAATCAAAGGAGGCTTTCATAATAACAGTCTATTACCATTGTAAAGAGCCTTTGCAATATATAGTTCAACCTCTAAACTTTAGATAAGAGAAAATTGAAACCACTGCATGAGGGTTTAGATTTCCTAAGTCCCAGATCAATGTTCTAGATCAATTCTCTTAATTACATTTTTAAAGTAAATTTTCTTGCTACTTCTTTATTTTAATTCTGTAATAATTAAAAATACTGTAATCAACTGGATCATAAATAATAATAAAGATGGACATATATCATTAATTTAGTCAATGAACATTTATTGAGTGCCACTTATTGATAGAGACAGTACAGCAAATTTAAACAGGTTTGGAAGGTGGGAAAAATTTATTTTTTGATACGTTGAGATTGAGGAGTCTATGATTTATCCCAGTAAGTATTTACAATTGAGCAGGTCATGTGGATAAGCAGCTCAGGTGAGAGAACTGAGATGGAACAGTGGTCGGGGTAAGTTGGCATAGAGAAGATAGATTTAATTATAATATATTAGGAGAAAAGTGTGATGACCTGGAGAGAATCTAAGTTTGGGGACGTTTTTAAATCTCTTTTCTCTTCTTTCCTTTCCCCTTTTTATTCCTTTCTTTCCTTTTTTACTTCTTTCTCTCTCCCTCTCTTTTTTTCTTTCTTTCTGTCTTTTCCTTGTTTAGCTGAAATTTATGTTTGTTAGTTCTAGGAAACGTTTTATAGTGAACAAATGTATGGATACCAAGGGGGAAAGGTGGGCTGGGATGAATTGTGAGATTGGGATTGACATAAATACACTATTGATACTATATATAAAATAGATAAATAGTGAGAACCTACTGTGTAGCTCAGGAAACTCTACTCAATGCTCTGTGGTGACCTAAATGGGAAAGAAATCCAAAAAGGAGGGGATATATGTATACATATAGCTGATTCACTTTGCTGTACAGTAGAAACTAACACAACATTGTAAAGCAACTGTATTCCAATAAAAATTAATTAAAAATAAAAGAAATCAAGAAATAGCAGATTAAAAAGAGCATTTGGATTGGTGACATCAGCAAGATAGCAGAGTAGGAAGCCCTGGACTCTCCTCCCACAAATAAACAGATTCATCAAGAATTCCTAGACAAATTCCCTTTGTGAGAAATCCAGAAACTAATTGAAAGGTCCCTGTACCCCCAGGCAAATGCAAAGCAAGCCTCACCAAAGCCAGTAGAGAGGTTTGGGACACCCTCTTACTGGAATCCCTACTGCCAGCATAGCACCAAACTATGAAAAAGAAACACCCTAGCTCTCAGCTTCTCCCAAGGGAGGCAGGGGTTGGTTTGTGTATCCAGACTCCCAGCTCTTCTAAGGGGGGTCCCCAGAGAACTAACTTCAATTTTGCCAGTCTTGGAGTTCTGGGGGGCCAGGCACATTCCATGCACCTGGAGGAAAATGGCGACAGCAGCTTGGGCTGGTAGACATCATACATAGATCTTACTCCCTGCTCATCACAGAGCAAGTGACAAAACCCACAGCTGCCTGCTTCTCCCTGGGGAGGGAAAGAGAAGAGGCCAGTGAATCTCTGTCCAGGTTGCTTGGTGGAGGTCTTCTCCTGTATAAGGCCAGTCCATGAAGACTGGGAGAGGTGCCTCCTTTGTCTAATATGCAGGCAGCAACACAGAAAGTCAAGGAAAATCAAGAATCAGGCAAGAATGTTCCCCCAAAAAGGAATAAGATAAATCTCCAGATACTGACCCTACAGAGAGGTACTGATAGTATACCTAAAAGAGAATTCAAAATAACTGTCATAAAGGTGCTCACTGAGGTCAAGAAAACAATTCATGAACAAAGGGAGAAATTCAACAAAGAAAAAATATTAAAAAGTACAAAACAGAAATCATAGAGCTAAAGACAATAATTAAACTTAAAAAAAAAACCCACTAAAGTGTTTCAACATCAGACTAGATTAAGCAGAATAAAACATCGATGAACTCAAAGACCAGTCATTGGAAATAATTAAGTCAGAGAAGCAAAAAGAAAACAATGGAAAAGAGTGAAAAAACCTTAAGAGAGTTATGGGACACCATCAAGGAACCAATACACACATTATGGGATTCCCAGAATGAGGAGAGATAAAGGATGAGAAAACTTATTCAAAGAAATAATGACTGAAAACATCCAAAATCTGGGGAAGGAAATGGGCATCCAAATCCAAAAGGCTTAAGGGACACCAATCAGATAAATCAAAGAAATCTACTTCAAGGCACACATTATAATTAAATTGCCAAAAAATCAAAGACAAAGAGAGAATTTTGAAAGAAGCAAGAGAAAAGCAACTTGTCACATTCTATGGACCCTCCTCCCCTTCTTATAAGACAATTAACAGATTTTCAATAGAAACCTTGCAGGCCAGAAGGGAGTGGGATGATAGACTCACACTGCTGACAGAAAAGAGCTACTACCAAAGAGTAATATGCCCTGAAAAACTGTCCTTCAATAATGAAGAAGAGATAAAGACTTTCCCATGCAGAAAATATGCTCAGAAAGTTCACCACCACTAGATTTGCCCTACAAAAAATGCTAAAGGGAGTTCTTCAAATTAAAATGAAAGGATGCTAAAAAGAAACATGATAGCATAAGAAAGTATGAGACTCATTGATAAAGGTAAATATATTAAAAAATTCAGAGTAGTGTATTACTGTAATGGCAGTGGGTAAATCACTTTTAATTCTACTATAAAAATTATAAGACAAAAGTATTAAAAAATAATTATAACAAAAAAGTTAAAGATACACAGCATGAATAGATATAAATTTTGACAATAGCATAAAGTACATGGATGGGAGAAGTTAAAATGTAAAGTTTGTGTATGTGATTAAACTTGTTATTATCATCTTAAAATTAACATTTACAACTATAAGATATTTTATGTTAACCCCAAGGTAACTACAAAAAAATACTTATAGAAGATACACAAAAGAAAAAGATCAAGTATTCAAAATATATCAATAAAAAAATTAACAAAACAAAAAGGAAGACAGCAAGAGAGGAAAAGACAGACAAAAGAACTCCAAGACTAACAGACAACAATTAATAAAATGGCAAGAGTAAATCCTTCCCTATCAATAACTGCTTTAAGTATAAATGGATTAAACTCCCCAATCAAAAGACAGAGTGGCTAAATGGATTTTAAAAAACAACACTCAACTATATGTGGTCTAAAAGAAACTATTCACAATAGTCAAGATGTGGAAACTACCTAAATGTCCATTGACAAACGAATGGAAAAGAAAATATGGTATATACATACAATGGAATATTATTCAACCTTAAAAAGGAAGGAAATTCTGCAATATGTGACAACACGAATGAAACTTGAGGGCATTATGAAAAGTGAAATAAGCCAGTCACAGGAAGACAAATACTGTATGATTTCACTTATATGAGGTATCTAAAATAGTCAAATTCATAGACTCAAAGAATGGAATGGTGGTTACCTGGGGCTGGGGAGGAGGGGGAATTGAGGAGTTAATAATCAACAGGCATAAAGTTTCACTTAAACAAGATGAATAAGCTATAAGGCTCTGCTGTACAACATCGTACTTATGGTCAACATAATGTATTGTACACTTAAAAATTTGTTAAGGGGGCAAGTCTCCTGTTAAGTGTTCTTACCACAATAAAATAAAAATTTTTAGAAAACGTACTTGTTTTAGATTCTATAGACTAGGTCTGAGACTATATTCTAGTACTAACTAGTAATGTAAACTTCAAATTTTTTATTATCTTCTCTTAGTTCCAGTTCGCTCATCTATATAATAGGAATAGTAATAAATAATATGCAGGGTTCTTACTAAAATCAAATTAACCTACATAGATATAGGAATATCATAGTTCTGTTGTATATTAGATACATCTTCTCATATAGAATTTTTTATGGCAAAGCCTTTTTATAGCTCCTGCCTCTTTAGGATCCTGCTTTCTCTACTTTTCCCTCTTCACACCATGGAAACATATTCAAGAATATTTCATCTTTTTAAAAAAAAGCTGACCTTTAATTTTTTGTATCCCCAGTGCTGCCCTAGATTTCTTGTTTCCTTTATAACTAAATTACTAAAGGAATTTTTTATTCAGCAATCTGTTCTCATCTTCCCTTAAATTCTCTATAACTGAATTTTGCTCCCACCATTTTACTGCAACTGCTTTTCCTGTAATATCCTTCCAAGTGCAAATTTTGATGAACTCTCTTCATTCCTTATCTAATATATGAGGCATTTGACACTCTTGTCTTTCTTAAAGTACTATTTCTTGATATATTCTCCTCTCTTCAGTTTTTGCAACAAAGTAACTCCTTCCTGGTTCTTTCTGATGCTTCAGGTCACTGTTTTTTACTCTCTTTTGCTGATTCCTCTTCCTACCCGATAAAATTGATGTTCCAGATTTCATTCTTATCTCCATCTTCTCCTTTGTCCATCTCAGTCACCTCTTTGAATTTGAATACTGCTGATACTTCTAGATACATTACTCCATCTAAGAAAACTCTCTAACTTCAGAAATTCATCCATTATCTATTTCTTCCATTAATATGCATTTAGCATCTACCATTGTGAGGCATGGGCTGAAAAAAGGAATTGGAAATAGGGCAGTAAACAACACAAACCAAGATCCTTGCTTTCATTTTCTTGGATATTTCATAAGGATTTCAAGTTCAAGACGTCTAAAACTGAACTACATGCCCCCACCCCACCTCCTGCAATCTGTTCCTTACCTTGTATTTTATTTCCTAGTAAATAATTCCATCCACTTAGGTATTCAAACCAGAAATCTAAGAGTAATCCTAGACTCTTATCTCGTTGATGTCTTTCTCATAACCATTAAATCCACTTTTCAGTGTCTTCTCAAATCCAGTCCCTCATCTTCATCCACAAGTACACTTCAAGATCACCTGGGCTCTGCCTGTATAAAAGGGGATAGTTTTATGCCTACCTCATGGTGTTGACAGTAAAGTTGATGAGATAATAGATTCATTAGTCTCAGAACAGTACCCAACACATGGTGCTTATTAAATAAGTGTTAGTTATCTTTATTAAATACTAATAATTATTAGCTATCAGAATTGGCATGTGAAATGAAACCTGTTTCCCTTCCCAGCCTAGGAAAACAAAAGTATTGACTAACAATCCAAATCAATTCATCAAAAGTACCACATGCTACACAAATTAACTTCTTTAGATAAAGTGTATATATATAAAATCTGCCTGTACTTCAATAAGGCTTTTAATTTGAGGTCTGAGCAACAAGATAAGAATGTGTGATATAAACCATGCCACTCTGAGTATAACTATGATTCAAGCATTTTATTGGGATTATGTATATCTATATATCTCAGAAATATATGTATGTGTGTGTGTGTGTATATATATATATATATATATATATATATATATATATATATATATATATATATATATATATGTATATATGTAAGGTTGAGGATCATACCCATGTCCCCTATTCCAATTTGTGAATCTCCTAACTGAACAGCCAGGAGGATGGAGGTCAATTTATCTTCTTTATTATGAATTAAACTGAATTGGGGGACCCAGCTTGGGTGCATAGTCAAATTGGTTTGTAATACTTTTACCACTGGATTGAATTTATCACCAGTACTATAGGCTGCTCTCCTATCATCACCCTATTGGGCATTGAGCCTGCCATGATAAACTTCACTCATGAAAGCTAGCTAAAGTGAGGACCTAGAAAGCCATGAATGTTCAGCTCCTTTTCTCAATTCACTAATCAGATAGTCATTCCTGCTCTCTTGTGGAGGCTTGATTAAACAGACAAAGATGGTTGGAAAACCACTTTTCCTAACTCTGTGCCTCAGAAAGGGCAAACACTCCTATGTCTTGGCCATAGAAGGAGTAAGAGGGGAAGAGAGAGAATAGTTCTCACTAATATGCACCCCCAAAGATATGAATATATGATCTATATAATCAGTTTTTTCTGAGTATTAAAAAATTTGAGGGCAAACATATTACATTTTCAGGTAGTAGCAAAAAGGTGATGCCTCAGAAAACAATGTAATTCAGAGTGAGTTTAAGCAATGAAATCTACTCTTTCAAAATGAAGAAGAGGAGTAATAGAGGGAAAAACAACCCAGAAATAGGATAAGGGGAAAATGATTAAAAATAAATATTACAAATATTTGAGAGGCATACTGGGCTGTGAGCTCTACATGACTTATCTCTGTGGCTGTCATTTTAAAAGCAAACATAATATTAGAGATATGTTAATGGGAATAAGATATGCAAAAATAAGTGTATTGAGGATACTTCCAATGCATGTAACAGCATTATATTTGTTTTTGACAAGTAGGTATAAAATGAGAGGTGGAAAAAAATAGAAAGTTTCCATAGACGAACATCCAAAGAAGGGATTGAACAGGCAATGTTGAACAGTAGAAAGAACATGCGTATGCTTTGAAACACACAGATCTGGGTTGAAATATTAGCCCTATGATGTATTAGTTGCAGGGTGTTAACTATGCTGGTTGAACTCCCATAGTATCCTTGCCTTGTTTGTGAAATAAGAGCAAATTCGTATGGGTGTTGTTGTAGAATACATCACATCATGTCTGGCCTCTGGTAACCTCTCAAACACAAGTAGTTTTCTTACTGCCTGGGAAACATATTATTGAAAAATAGAACCTTAAAGGAATGAATTAATTTGTTTTGAATGAAAAGAAGTGACTTAGCCTGCCTTTCCTTCCAGTAAACAGTCTCTTAATACCCTGAATACTCAATATCCTGAAGAGTCTGAACTAGAAGAAGTAGCCTTAAATTGCAACAATTTTCTTCTTGACTTCCTGGGAATATGATACTGGAATAGGTCCTAGGTCCTAGAGTGTCCAAACCAGGAAATCATGCAAAACAGTCATAAATATGTATCTAAATGATTTGAAAATAACCCAGTCTAATCTTTTCTGCAAGAATTTTAATCACACATGTGGTCTACATGGTTGTATAGACTGTGATCCTATCCATTTATTTCGAAGCTGAACTGCCCCAAATATTTTCTGAAATATATTTGTCAATTTAATTCATTATGCATATTAATTCCTAATAAATATTTATTTCTATAGTTTTTACAACTGGGACAGTCATGTTGCTGTTTGGAATTCAACTCCCAACTACCAAGTGATTGCTGATAATCCAGAAGGCTTACTTTTCAAATACAAAAGAGACAGAAAAATTCTCAACGTGGACCCTAAGGTAAGTCTGCTTTTACACGTAGGTATCTCCTCAAATTTTATTGTATCTCTACCATCATTCAAAAATTATTAAATATTTGATCTTAAGCTTTTAAATTTAGAAGTGAAAAGCTATGTGGAAACTTAGAGCATCTACTATCCTTAAAGAAAAAAACTTCAAAGCAATAAATTATCAGAAATCAACAAGGAAGAATTTGGGGGGAATTTAAATGGAACTCACATGTGGGAACACTTCTCCATGCCTGACAGCAGAATTAGGTCAGGGAGCCAGTGGCAGCAAATCTGTTTGCTCTGATTCTGGGGAGTCCAGTCACTTTCTGCTCTGAATGGGGAGATGAGTCATTTAGGGAAGAGAGACTCTCACTTCACATACATACCTTTTTTTATGTGACTAACACTGAAAACAGTATTGTGTTTAGTGCATTTCTGAGCATTAACTTAGAAAATACATTTGATTTAAATATTTTAAAAACATGTCCCATGATATTTTGAATTTGTTCAAAGACAAATGTTTACATCTTACATATTTTCAAAGACTACATTTACATCATGACTTTTAATCATGATTTGTCATATAGCTGGGGTCAAATGTTGAAACGTAAAAGTCGTATGTGCTTGGATTGCTTTGGTGGTTTTTTTTTTTAACTTTTGAAAAACATGTTACTCACATGACAGTATCAGTCTAAAATCCAAAGTCAAGAAAAATAGCTCTTCATAGTGAAAGAATAGAAATTGTGTGATATGCCTGGGGTAGGTAAAGGATGGACCGAAGGTAAAGGGGAGTCTGATTCTAAAAACTTTTGAAAAAGTTTTTCAAAATAAAAAATATTTTGTTTCATATCCACTTAATGTAGTTCTTTGCTCATAAACAGTACTTAGTAACTATGTGCTCAAAAAATGAATAAAGGAAATTTTGTAGCAAGAAATAGATTCTTGTCTGAATCAGATACAGCTCCAAATACAAGAAACCCCAAGCTGGTGGCTTAAAGAGAACAGAGACTTCTTTCTCTCCCACTTGTAAGTCTAGATAGTGGCTGTCCAAAGTTGGAGTGGCAGCTACACTGTCATCTGGACCAAGGTGGCCCTCATCCTCTTAGGCCAACATAGATCTCCAGCCAAAACAAACACCTTTTAAACAGAATGTATGGAAGAAGGTGAGTAGGTACAAAGAACATGCCCCCACTGCCTTGTAAGGAAGTTTCCCCAAAGCTACCACACTCATGGTCACTTATGTTCCATGGCAAGAGCTTAGTCACATGGCCATATCTTGCTACATGGAAGGCTAGGAAATGTAATCTTTATTTATGTAGCCATATGTCCAGCTAGAAACAAGAGTTCTACAAAAAGGAGAAGAGAGGTTTGGGTAGACAACTAGCAGTTTTGTTCCCAGACTGGCCTTATGGACCACCCCCCCCCCACCCTTGTGCCCTAGCCTGGCTGAAGACTCCTGCCTTGGCAGGGGAGCTTCTTTTCCTGTTCAGATTTGCACAGGCAATAACAAAACTGATGCTGAGATTGAAATAACACAAGCTTTATTCAATGGCCAGAGAATGGAGAAGCCGGAACTTAGTTCACAAATCAACTTCTAGTCAGGGGGTGAGCAAGGCAAGATTTCTAACGGTAAGGTTAATGGCAGTGAGGCATATGCATTGGCTTTCCGGGAATAGGCGGGGTTCTTCCTGGAACTGGTTGCCACCTCCTTTTTTTCCTTCTATGGTGCGATACTTCCTGTTATGGCCACCGGCAGTCGTGTCACTTAGCATGCTTGTGTATTACAATGAGCGTATGATGGGGCTCAAGGTCTACTGAAGACCAGGTCATCAGCCATTTTAGATTTGGCCGATTCTAACCAGTTCTGGTGGCCTCCTGTTTTTCTCTTCTGGTGGTTTCCTGTGAGACAAAGATAACACTTCCCCACAGCTTACATTCCCTCAGGGGAGGGGGAGAGTTAGAGTTAACAACCAGGGTGACAGTTTCTGACACAACGCTATCTCCTTCAAAAGAACACTACTCTTTTTTTTTGTTCTCAGGTTTCTCATTAGTAAGATGAAGGACTGGACCTGAACATCAGTAGGGCCATATTTATTATGAATCTATGAATAGCAGAGAAGTTTATGAGTGCATCTTCTCTCTGGTGGTGCCCCTATACTCATCGTAGATGGGTGTCA
Source organism: Balaenoptera musculus (assembly GCF_009873245.2). Classification (NCBI taxonomy): domain Eukaryota; kingdom Metazoa; phylum Chordata; class Mammalia; order Artiodactyla; family Balaenopteridae; genus Balaenoptera; species Balaenoptera musculus. The sequence continues at coordinate 43,969,600 of NC_045789.1, read as the reverse complement.
AAATGTTATCATTTGAGGCAAGTTACAGAAAACTTAATAAATAGCATTCACAGAGTCTTTTCCTTTTCAAAGGCTGAACTATGTACATAAGAAAAGATATAAATTAATTTATAGCATCATTAAGATGTATGAAACAAATTTTTGAATCAGTTTTGAATGACATCACACAGACTCTTTTAGGGCTCTATTTTAACTGATGCCATATACATATATCAAGAATGTATGTCATGCATTAGAGTTTTTGTCTATGTCTTTGAAGAATCATTATTGAATCCAAACTGCTGCTTGACTGGTTCAAATAACTTTAACTAAAACACGCATTTACAGAATAATCAATCATGATCTTTCAAAGACTTAGTCAACAATCCATGAAATATAACATCTTCCTCTTTTTTCCTGGAAGATTTTAATTGTAACTCAAAAGATTCATGATGAGTCTGAAGGAAAGGCACTTCCAAAATCTTGGAGAATGAACAAGGATTTGGTTAATTAATGATAAAAGTAAAGAATTATTGGGTGAGACATCCAATGATATTTGGGTACTTCTATTTCTTTAAATTTTATTTTAAGCTTATCTTTGTAAAGATAAAAACTTACTGGAAAAGAATGTTGGTCTCAGCATTAATAAATAAAATTCTAGGCCTTACTTTACTATTAACTGGCTGTATGGCCTTGAGAAATTCACTTTACCTCCCTAGGCTTTACTGTTCACAACTGGACGATGAGAGTCTGTTTTTGTTGTTGTTATCATTGTTTTCTGATTTCTGGAGTCCCTCTACAGGCTCAGACCTGATTCACAGAGATTCTGACTCAACTGGGCCCAGAAGTACATATTTTCATAAGTGGCCAGTGTGATTCTGCTGTAGATTGCCATGAACCACAATTTGAAAAAGTCTTATCTATAAAAACACAATAATCTCAAGAGATCTGGTACTCTGTTCCCAAACACAAGTGTTCTCAAATAAAATATAACACATATATTTTCATTTTTATGGACTAGATATAAAAGTAGCATGTACATCACCTACCTGATTTCTTAGCTTTTTCACCCTTGTCAAAGAGCCATGATCCTTTTATATTTCATGCATCCACATAGCAGCTCTTACAGGCCTGCAGGAGAGTCAAGAAATAAGCTAATATGTCAAGTTTTTTGAACTACAAACAATGATATGAGTTACATTTTTATAGTCAATATTCTTCTTAATAATTTTGCTGACAATTCTTCCTAAGATGAACACCTTCTAATAACTCCATAGTTAAAGTGCTATAAAATGTTGTAAGAACAATACAACTCAACTCTCCTTTTCGTTTCCTTCAAGTACTCTCTTTGAAATATTTTATGCTTAAAATTAAAGCGGTCAAGATAAATGAAAAGTGTAAACACTGGTAAACAGGATGTGTTTCCTTTGTACAACACAGATGTAGACTCATTAATTCTGAAGCATGGTTCCTATGAAACAGAGTTGTTTGTGAATGGTAAGAGTGGAAAAAAGAAAATTGTGCAGGTCTTAGAACAAGTAATATGAGTTCATTGGTTAAGAAATTCCCAATGCAATAAGAGTTTGGTTGCACTGAAAACAGGACCACTGGCTTTAACTTCCCTGCAGCTGTATAACATCTGGAACAAATAACGTCAGTTTCTATTTTTGAGTGAAGAATGCTTGTCTAAGTGATTCACACCCACCAAAATGTTTCCATTGTATTATCTTTAGAAGGATTGAGGGGACGCACTTTGCACTCACTCCTCTGCATTATCTGGACAAATGAGAAAAACTAGGCATTTTTCTTTTGCTTTTAGGAAACGTTAACCTGAAAGAGTTTGCTTTGAGTCTTAGCCTAACATAGGTGGTCTAAAACCTTCATGATCTACTAATAAGATGAGAGATTGTATAAAATGGTTAAAATAGGAAAAATCTTCCACAGTTACACCAGCTTTTTTCCTTTCCCCTCCCCTCTTCTATTTACTAATGTGAGAACCCATCACCTGGAAAAATGTCTGGTTAATAAGTACTTAATAAATATTCATGGAACAAATGATTAAATGAATGATTCCCTCCAAACACACAAATATAATGCTATAGTAATTCAAAGTTGAGGAGTGGATTATGTCACTGATGCTTGAGGTAACAGTGATAGCTAGAAAGGGTACAGTCACACCGCTCTGTATTGATCCAAGTAAGTCAGAAAACAAATTACAGGAACTTATTGGTGGAAACAGCTAGTGTGGCCGTAATTTTAGGCTTTGTTGAGGTTATGCAGAAACCTTTATTTTGGTATGTGCTTTCAAGTGTTCTTGTGCAGTCCCAGGAATATGTAATTTAAGCTGTCTCAAATTAAGACTGTTAAATTAGAATATGTTTTTGGTTTATGAACAAATTGACACAAACAGGTTAAATGACTTGCTCAAGGTCACAGAGTCCATCATTAGTAGAATCTAGCGATGGAGCTTAAACATAAATTTGAGACACCATAGGGAATGTAAAGATGAGCAAGAGTTCAACCCTTGCCCTTTAAGTGCTTGAAAGATTTTTAAGGAAACAAGCATGTAAAAAATATAACTGCAACATAAGGAAGAAAGTAATATGTTGCAAAAAAGAGAAATGCTTTGGGGATTCAGTGGAAGAAGAGATGACTTTTGATCTGAGGCAGGAGCCAGTGGAAAGGGGATGGTGAGGGGACAGCATTGGGGATTATTAGGTGATTATTAATAGACGAGGTAATCTTTTAACTGAAATTGAAGAATGATTAAGAATTGAACTCATAGAGATGGAGAAGAAGATAATGCCAGGAATGAAACCTATTAACAAAGATAAGGTTAATGAGTGTAAAACAAAGGCAAAGAAAACCCTAAATAGTTCAATTTGGCTGCTGAATTGGTTTGGAGAAGGAGCAGAATGGGACTTGAGCATGGAAAGGTCATGAAAAGCCTTGAATGCAAGACTGATGAGGACCTTGGAGTAGACTTGACAGGTAATAGAGAAATATGCCCAGGCTCTTGTGCAGGGAAATAACAGGAAGAAAGTTGTGCTTTAAGGAGATGAGAGGGTGTAGATTATGACAGACTAGGGAGAAAGACTGGAGAAGATGAGAGCATAACAGTAATCCAGGTGAAGAGCAAAGAGCACCAGAATTAGGGGCCCTACCATAGTTAGGATGTTTCTGAGTTACGTTTTTAGTATCGCAACTACCTGGCCATCCAGGTAAAGACAAAACTTAGAGAATATATCGATGAAGAAAAAGTGGTTGAGAGATCTCACTTTACTCCAACACTTAGGAAAGAGAAAGAGAGTTAGTTCTAGTGCTGGATGAGTATAGAGAAACAGGTGAGCTGGACAGATGTTAGTCAGTCTGTCGCCTCTTCATTATTCCTTCCACCCTCCTGTTCCTCATCTGATGTTTACTGAGTAACTACTGGGCACTGTGAGGTATAAAAAGTGAACCAGAAAGGTGGGTTTCTTGCCCTAAAAAGCTTATAGGTTAATTGGTGGGTGGGTGAGAACATAAAATACGCACAGAAATGGCAAGCTGGAAAGTGACCTGAGAGGAAAGAAAATGCTCTAAGAATTCAAAGGAGGCAGAAGTTACTTTGGACCTAAGGCGTTCAAAAAAAAGTTAATGGAAGAGATAGCATCTGAACTGGATCTTGAAGGATGAGTATGGTGAAAACATGAGGACTGGAGCCGAGGAGTATTCTGATAGGAAGGAACATCACATAAAAGGTGTGGAAGCACAGAGCATGCGGCTACATGGGAAGAGAGAGGAGCTCCTTTTGGCTAAAGAGTCATTCTCAGCATGGGCCAGACATCAGAATCACCCAGAAAGTTTTAGAATATTTGATGTCCAAAGATTCATCTGGGTGGAAGGCCTGGGCATCCATACTTTTTAAGAGCTCTCAGGTGATTCTTAACTGCAAGCAGGGTTGAGACCAAGGTACAGGAAGGAGAGAAATAGCAGAGAAGTTTTGAGAGAAAATTGAGCTCCAAGAGTGGGAGCCAAATCTAATGAGTTTTTGCCATTCTGCACAGTTCAATGGAAATCTGTACCATTTGTGTTATGACTTGGAATCAAAATTTCTGAGTACAAAGATGATTAAGACATTTTGAAAGGAGGTTATTTTTCTGTTGGCTAAACTCCAATTGGTGTGCAAAAGAAAATCAATTGTATGAAAAATGTGAAATTCAGTAAGACAGAGGCTCCTTTTTGTTACTTTGTTTAGTGTCTAATAGAGTGCATTTGAATATAGTTCCCTGATAAATAGCTGATAACAAAACAAGCAAACAAACAAACAAAAATGTTAAAAGATCTTAGAGATGCGTGGTTTCTATTAGATGTAGGAAATTGAAACAAAAGACATTATTATAGCATAAACCTTTCTGGTTCACCCTGAGTGTCACAGAACTTGGACATTATGCAGTGCAGACTGTGCATTGATTTAGCAGGATGTATTTCTTTTCTCTTTACATATCAATACTCCTGTCTATACAGCAGGCGCTCCCCAACCCAGTCTCCTATTTTTGAAAAATCACAACTGTTCAAACATAAAAATGTGCTACTTTGGAATGCAGGCTGTTATCACAAGAGCTCTTCATCAAAATCCAGCCCACCATGGCTTGACTAGTAGCAATTTCCTTCACTTCTATACAGCATTTCCCCTTCCTCTCTCCTCACACCAGCCAATCAGGAGAACACTAGGCTCCACCCCCGAGAGGTTCAAACTGCATCGTTCTGTGGCAAGGCCCAGGAATTTGTATTTTTTAATATTTTATTTTATTAGAGTATAGTTGATTTACAATGTTGTGTTAGTTTCAGGTGTATAGAAAAGTGATTCAGTTCTACATTTATATATTTTTTTTCTTTTTCAGATTCTTTTCCCATATAGGTCATTACAAAACATTGAGTATAGTTACCTTTGTTATACAATAGGTCCTTGTTGTTTATCTGTTTTATTTGTAGTAGTGTGTATATGTTACTCCCAAATTCCTTATTTATGCCCCACCCTACCTGTCCCCTTTGGTAACCATAGGTTTGTTTTCTATGTCTGTGAGTCTATTTCTTTTTTGTAAGTAAGTGCATTTGTATCATTTTTTTTAGATTTCAGATATAAGTGATATCATATATTTGTCTTCTGTCTGACTTATTTCACTTAGTATGATAATCTCTAAGTCCATCCATGTTGCTGCAAATGGCAATATTTCATTCTTTTTTATGGCTGAATAGTATTCCATTGTATATATATATATCTATATTTATTTATATATATATATATATATATATATATATATATATATATATATATATATATATACCACATCTTCTTTATCCATTCATCAGCCAGTGGATATTTAGGTTGCTTCCATGTCTTGACTATTGTAAATAGTGCTGCAGTGAACACTGGGGTGCATATATCTTTTTGAATTATGGTTTTCTCCAGATTTATGCCCAGGAGTATTTTTAAATGTCTCCTCAGGTGAGCTTAAAGATTAGCTGGATTTGATATATACTGCTTTGCATAGTGATATATTATTAGCTATTGTTTCACCTTACCATATGTCCGTAAGGTAATCAAACTTCATTCCTCTAAAACATCTTTTAAGTCAACAGTCTTAATTTTAAGTAGTCTAAATTACACATTCCTGAGACTGCACAAACCGACTACAAAGTACAAACCGTACACCAAAGGCTTCTGGATAACCTCCACAGTAATATGAATGACTGCATAGATGCTTCCACTGATAAATCGCCGCTATTTTTCCTTACTTACTTGGATCATCATAGAATGAGGGTGATGTTACTCATTCTTGCTGTCATGGCCTCATCAAGAATCATTTTGTCAGGTAGGTTTGCCCAGAGGCTTATATGAAACATACATGACAGAGACTTATAAAGCATAAACTGAAACGTAGGGCAGAAACCCTTTCTGGTCTCTAGTGCTAGCATATGGCAGGTGCTTAGCAAACATCTGTGGAATGAATAAACTGAATATTAAATATTTGCTAAAGAAATGAATAGGAGGGCCAAAAATATCCTGGAAACTTTTGAGGTTAACTTTAAAATATTTTAGGATCTTAGACATTTGAAACATAGGTAGAGTTAATGCTATCTTTAAAGAGTTGAAAATTGCCAGAGTAATTGACTCTGGCGCTCTTCTGTCCTTGGTAGGTGAGTTAACCCTGGGGGTCCTTTGCTGAACTTTGGAGTGCTGATTCTAGGTGTCCAGGGCAATGGCGCTGTGTTAGGTTCTTGGTATTTTATTATTTTTTAAAATGAATGTATAGTCATTATTGTATATGATACAGATGCAAAAAGACACAAAAAATCAAAAAGCCAAATTTTACTTCCTTTTTCTGTGAGCAAAACAATATCTAGGTGAACAAGGTTTAAAATTAAAAATAACTTCTATTAATGAAAACATATGTTTTTGTTTTGGGGGGTTTTGCTTGTTTGTTTGTCTGCTGAATTTAGAGGACGATTCCAGCAACACCTCCTCACAGCTCCTCTCTCCTCTGTTCCGTTCCTCCCAAGCAACGCCCCACCCAAACACTTGCTACTATTAGTAGGAAAGGTGTTAATTGCCTCCTAGTGCTGCCTCCCAGTTCAATGACTATGTTAAAATCGTCTGGAGCTTGTCACAGGCTGAAGTTTCTCTTCTCAAAATGGTGGCCCGTAACATTCCTACATCCTTTCCACAGATGGTTCGAATTTATTCTCTTGAAGCTCCACCCTCACTGAAGGTCCTCAGTTTTACAGTCTGTCTTTTTACAAGGCCCAGGTATATTTCCTACTGGATAGTTTTAAAAAGAACCCATATTGACTAGAATAGGTTTAAGAGAAGCTATGATTTCTTCAAAGTCTCCAACAGCGTTCCCTCAACTCCACGCAAACTTGAATTAATGGGGCAGGGGACACTTATTGAATCGCCAGCGCCACTTTTTTGGCTCCTGGATTTTCCTCAGAGGGCTCTTGTAAAAGCTGCTTTTTAACTGTGGCACAGTCACAGTTATTAAGTAACGCTGAGGCCTTGCCAACTTTCTGGTTTTGCTGCCCAAATTACTGAATGTTTGGTTGATTATAGCCCTAAAACACCCGCATACTAAGAAGCTTTTAAACATTTTCTCCCCTGGGCAATCACCTGGTGTACCTGAACTGAAAGTCCACCACATATAAATTAAGTATTTACTCAACTAACTGCTAAAATCAATGGCCTTGAGGAATACATTAAAAATTACACAACAGAGCTTGGCTTTTATGAATTAAAACTCCTAAAACTTAAATGCGATGACCTCTTCTCGACCTGGAAAACTGATTTTAATTTTTATGCAGTATTATGCAACAACCCCTAGAGATAAGCACGTTGTTGTTAAGTGTCCAATATATGAACTCATATATAAGGTGTAGCACAGAAAAGGTGAGCTGGAGGAAAGAAAAAAATTAAATATATAATTTAAAATTATTATATATATATATCAATGCTTAGTAATGAAAGTATGAATGATAACCCTTCACCGTCCAAGTTGAATATCTGCTGTGAAAAGAAAAGTACGTATTTCAATAAAACACACATGACAAAGGAAAATTGCTGTTTTAAGCCTCCGACTAGGACAGCCTAATCAAACATTATGCCAATGGTAAAACAGATCAAAACAGAAATGAGAATGGGGAAATTTGAGGAAGAGAGCTTTAGCCCCACTTCTTGCTCACTTTTTTGCAAAATTTGTCACAGATCAGGACAAGGAAGGAAAGAGTGGAAGGTTAGTTTCTTGGCTAAATGAAAGGATTAAATAAGAACAAAATAATTGTTTCCTTCATGATTTCAAAGACTGATAACTAATGACAGAGAAGCAGGTACCAGAAACACAGAGTCAGGGGTGGAGTCATTGTTGGTGCAAGACCACAGTTAATGGATCATTTCTAATTCAAAGAGAGCATGATTTCTTCTGGGTCTCAACAGTTGAACATGTAGTCAGCTCCTTAACGATTCACCACCCCAGCAGATGCTTACAGTTTCTGTGTCACTGAAATCCTAAAGCAGGTTGAGGGATATTGAAATATATTGGAACATGGAACACACTAGCATGAATAGTGATCAAGTCCATTGGCAAGAGAGAAAAATCTCACGTTGATAACTTCTAAATGGTTATTGCTGCTTGGGATGTCTTCAGCATAAATATTGGTGACCTTGGTGATACACATAGCCTCAAATAGCTGAAGCAAGAGTAAAAAACACAATAAAACAAACAAACAAATGGCAGCCCCAACTTGGTAACCCAGAACACTACCTTAACAAGCACGTGAGGCTGCTCTCCAGAGAATAGGTTCTTAACCTTTTGGGAAACACAACTTATTTTAACAATCTGATACATTTTATGGATTTGCTCAGAAAAGAAAATGCACACATGGGGCCACACACAGAGTAATATAATAATATTTTAGGATATTCACAAGACCTGCGTAAGTCTCTTAATGAATTCCACTTGAGAACTGAAGACCTAAGGGCTCTCCAAAATGCCTGGGATCAATTGAAAGGGGCTAGAAGAACAACACAAGTGGGAAAGTGGGGGGAATAACCACCAGGACTCAGGCAGGGAAAAGCTGTTTAAGAGGGGCAATAGGTAAAATGAGTTGAAGTTAAATAGATCTTATCCGCTTCATGATTAGGGCAAATTACTTAACCCCTTCGGAGCACTTCTCTACCTCGGTTTTCTCATCTGTTAAATCTGTAAAAAACAACCATTTTACACAAGGTTGTTGTGCTGATTAAATGAGAGAATGTGTTTAATGTGCTATTGAATAGATATTGTTTCCTGGTGGTGTATCAACTTAGAAAAAAATGAAAGTTCTAAAGGAATTTCATTTTTTATTGGAATAGTTAAAAACTGGATATAATCCATATGTCCATGACTGGGCAATGATTAAATAAATTATGATACATCATCACAGTGAAATAGTATGAAGCAGCTTTAAAAATGAGTTAAAGCTATACTTATTGAAGGTGATGTGCTAGTATGGATAGATGTTTATTTACACTATTAAATGGAAAAAGCAAGCTGTAAAACAATATTCTACCCTATAAAATACTCATCATTTATATAAGAATTTCCCACTGATGGACATCTAGGTTGGTTTCTGTTTTTCTCCCTAGGTTTAAATAACAATTCTCTATAACCAAGTTTCTGATTTTTTTTCTTTAAGATGGACTCCTAAAAAGGAAATTGCTTAGTCAAAAGATACATACATTGTAAAGCTTTAGAGAGATATTGTCAAATCACTTGGCAGCTAACCCATATCAATTTACAATTATACCTGAACTCTTTAAGACTGCCCCCAAACCATGCTCTATTTATTTTGCATACTTTTGAAGCTTTGTTAATTTTATAGTTCAGATTAATTGAGGGTCACTTTGATTTTCATTTTCAATTATTATCAGGGATGAACATTTCTTTCACATGCATGTTAGTATATTGCCCTCTACACACTTTTCTATGGAGTTTTAGTAGGGTTTTTTTTTTTTTTTCATTAAATTTAAAGTATGAAAGGTAGAAAATCTTTGGCTTTCATATTTCTTTGTGACACATTCCAATTTAGATATCTATCTTTTCACATTTATAATATTTTTGGCATACAAATTTTAAATTTTATATAGTCCAAACTATTGATTCCCCTTTCTGATTTCTTCCCATGTTTCTATGTTTAAAAAGATTCCCATACTAAGAATGGACAAATATTTAATGATATTTTCTTGTAGATTGGTTTATGGTTTCCTTTATATATTTAAATCTATAACTTTTCTCAGATTTTGTAGAGTAAGTTTAGAGTCTTTTTACTTTGTTTGGTCAGTTATTCTTTTTCAGTAATTTATAACCAATGATCTTATCCCAATGTCTTGTTTTACTCATATTTTATGTTTGGCTTGGAGTCCCCATCTCTCCTGGGACCTAGTAGTGACTTCAGGCAGAAGTCTTTTAGCAACTCCTTACAGTGCTATGAACTTGGAGTCAGAGTTTTCTAAGTGCAGTATTTTCTCAACCAACTGCATTGTTTGTTGTCGTTGTTATATACGTGAGATTATTTCTAGCATTCTTGTTATCTATCGTTAAGGATATAGATATAAAATGAGCATGTATCAAAGATTTTTAACTCATTAATTAATGAGGAACTGGTAGATGTTACTATGGATTCCAAGAAGAATTCAGAGCAGAGACGTATAAAGGGAAAAAGAAATTTTGAAATGAATTTACAACTAGATGCAAAACTGGTCTATCAAAATCAGTGCAAAAATTAGTTGCAATCCATCAAACACAACTGCTTTGCATTTATACAGACAAGAAGTATTTACATTATTATCAGATTTCTACAACTTACAGAGTTGTAATATCAATCAAAGATGAGAAAACCTAAATTAGTGAGTAGTCAAGATAGTCACCATTTGTTTTTTGCCCTTTCACAGTCTCTCACAATTTTCCCTGATAGTCTCCTCCCCTCTTTTTATCATAATAATTTCAAAGAAAGATTATTCTTATAAAATAAAGCTGGTCTCATTAGAGTTGACTGATTTTTTGCATAGGTGAAGTAAAAATTTTATTTTACCATATTGGACACCTTAAGTTGCCCATGTAAACTCTAAACCCATATAATTTTGAACAAATACTAAATTAAACTGTGCTTGGAAATGTTCATAAGAACTCTCAAATTGGATTTTTAAAAACCT